>NC_083651.1:5866885-6166885 GCF_963576545.1 Limanda limanda
CCACTAGGGGGCGATCATGGGGATTTGGCTTCACTTTCATGTCGTCCATCTTTATTTAGAGTTTCTGGTCTAAGCATAAAAATAAATATATCTACTCAGTTTATAAGGCTCACCTGGAAAATCTAATGTATTTTTTAAATGTAAAAATGTTTATCATCAAACTTGCTTTATTGCCACTTTAAATAATTGTTGTATTGCTGGTGAATAATTCTACGACGTACACAAATAATTATACTGCTAAAAATATAAACAAGAAAAATCCAGAATGCTAATGTGAAAAGTGAATAATCTCAAATAGCAGGAAAACAAAGTTAGAAATCAGCATTTTACTGTCTTTACTTTTACATTGTCTATGTTTCTGTTTCTCTCCCCCCCCTCTCTCTCTCACACACACACACACACACACACACACACTAACATCCTGCACACTGTCACACAAGGTGTCACTGCAATGTGTCGGCCTGTTGTTGTGCTGCCGGCTATTTCTGTAGTGAAGTCAACACACACACACACACACACACACACACACACACACACACACACACACACACACACACACACACACACACACACACACACACACACACACACACACACGTACTGCACATGTTCAAATTCTCTCTAATTGTTCCACTTTCGCATGCGATGTGTTGCCTCATTTCACAGAATCCTGCGTCTCTTCCTGCTGCTGTGGCTGAAAGAAGCTGATCCCCAGAGAAATGAGAGGAGTGAGTGTAATTCCTTTCTCTCGCCCTCTTCTCATTCTCATATTTCCATCTGCCTGTCGTCTGGACGGTACAACAGGGTGCAGCGTGAAGCCAGGACCCGGAGATGGGGCCGGTCCTGACGCTGGGAACCCTGTGGACGCCTCAGGACCTTGAGGGCGCTAACTAATCTCAAAAAGGGAAATTGGCTCCCCTGCTGCCTTGGTTCTCCTAAGCAGCTCAGAGGAATGTGATTGTGTTGGAGGAGAAAAACACAATTCGCTCCAAGTTTCTACCACTCTCCCAAAGAATGTCTGACACCGGCTGATAACCTTCAGGGCGCTGGTCGGTGGATTTGAGGCGGCTGCTGTGCGTCAGTGAGGATGAGGATGGAGCTGCAAAGACGAAGGTCACATGGCACGAATTCAGTCATTAATTAGAACCCGATTATCAGCCATCGGGAGGGAAAGAATGACAGAAGGTTTAATAGTTAATAGAAGTTGAAGTAAATCTTTTTTTTAAATAGATATTATGAGAATATCCTTATTGTGAATTCAGTTTGGCTGCAATGATTGTGCCATAAAACTCGGATATTGTGTAACAACCATTTGTTTTTGTGAAAAGAGAAAAAGAAACGAGACGTGACTTTCAGGAGGTTTCATCACAGCCTCAGAAGCATCGAACAGAACGAACAGCGAACAGACTCCAGGAGGTCGGTGGAGACCTGAGGTTCAGACTGAAGGTCACACGTCAGTTTCACGAGGGAGAAAGAAACTACGCCTCAAAGTCTGGAAACAAGTCTGCAACGGTCGAGCTAGAAAAAGCTCCACGTGGGTCTGAGACACATGTTTCACTTCCTCTAAACTTCTCTCTTCACCACAACAGCAGCAGCAGCTCAGTTTATACGTCACACGATCGAGGCCTCACACACACACACACACACGCACACCCACACACACACAGAGTTACAATCAATACAAGTACAAAACAGGAAGTGGGCGGCAGTAACACGTTAAAAAACAGATGCACAGGCAGTGACGAGGGACAATAACACTCCAAAGGTTTCCGTTCCTTTGCCCCGACCTTTATTTCAAACAGTAACAAATCTGATATTTAAAAAAAAGTTTTATGGAAAATAAAAGCAGCAGTTGTCATTCACTTCCCGTCTGTGTAACGGACTCGACTGAGCTCCATTCATCAGCAGTGACACCTCCCACGCAACGTGTAAATCAAAGACTTCTCAAACAGATCCGTCAGGGACGCTCTCCGGGGCCGAGGGGAACATTTTGTGCACATTTCAAAACGGAGACACTCACGACTCAATTACTGAAGAGAGAGGGATCTTTACACGCCGGCCTTGACTTCAAGAGATCGCTCCTCCGTCTGCTGCCTGTCATCTGTGAACACACTGAGGGTTGTTCAGTAAAAGACTCAGACGAGTGGAGTTCATCAGAAAGCATCGAGTTTTTCACAGACGAGCATTAAAACAAACGGACTTTCCCCAAATGATCCGCTTGGCCGCTTGTCACTGAGTCACCTCCTTCTCACACATGCGTCAGTGCATCATGTTTTTAAGTCTTGTTTTGTGTGATGTACCTTTTAGATCACTTTATTATACAAGTATTTATTTAATTTTAGTCATTACACATCTACAAATCTGTTAAAAAAAACAAGTCTGAGACGCATCAGCAGGACTTCAACCCTCAGAGACGTCCGGAGTCGACCGAACAGCAGCAGAGAAACACTGACTTTTCATTTTTAACTCTTTATTATACACAGATGAATGATTTGGGTGATCACATATCTACATCCTATGTTATCAGCACCCCGCATACATTTTATTTCCTTCACAGTAAAAGTCCTGTCTTGTTTCCCCTGTTGAACACTGTTCTGTTTCTATAGCTGAACCTTGATTTGGTGTCAAAAGAACAATAACAGTAGGTAAGTTACGCTGCAATCCCTCTAAGCAACCGAGGAAATGTACCAGTTTAATTTGTTTGATGATTTTAATTAATTTTAAAATGTTCACATACTCTAATGTTCAGAAAACATCACTTTCTTCAAACTGTCCATTGCTGCAGCTCCTATTTTCAGCCTCTGTCTCAAACGCTTGGTTTCTGTCTCTTTAAAACCCCCCCGTCTGCTCTGATTGGCCAGCTGACCCACTCCGTTGGGATTGGTGGGCCTCAGCTCTCACTTCACCTGCTTTTGTTCGACTAGATGCTTCACATGCATTATGCAAATGAAGTGCACTGAACGACTGACGAGGAGTTTCAGGGGCTTCAGTGTTTTCTGTGCAGGAGACAAACTCGTTAACATTCACACAAAAACAATCTTATCACACACTAGAAACTGAAAAGATATCATGTGTCTCCTTTAAGAAAAACCTGGATACTCTATACTGAATTCAAACTAAATACATCAAATACAAAGATGGCATCTTTGAAAGTTTTAAATGTTCAAATTGATTTAGACGTGATCAACAGCTTGTTTATTTCACTCATCTTCTGAATCAAATAAATACATTCAGTGAAGAAATATGCTAAATGTTAAAAAGTGAAATTTGTATAGATGTCATTAAAACTAATCGCTGTTATAGAGACTTTATTCAATAAGAAGAAGAATAATGCACAGGAAGTTTCTGCTTGTGAAGATGAAACAATGCAGAGATTTGCTCATTAATCTTAATCTGGAGCTGCCTCTCTCTTGAAATCCTCCCAGATGGCCGACTGGTGGGCGGATGTGGGAGCTGCTGAGATGCAGAGGAGGCGCTGAAGGACATTAATATCAAGGACGGCTTTGATCGTACGAGGTAAATCCCTCTGATGCCACTGAGCCACTTCACTTCTCACATGCTGACTGTTAATGAGAAAACCGGAGCCGCGCTCCTCAGTCACGATGGGTTCAGCGCTGAGTGGAGGCAGGAATGCAGCTGCATTTTAAAATGAAGACTCCTTTCTGGATAAATAACCTGGGTTTAAAATCATGAAAAGTGTGTGTAAGGAAAAGTTTAAAATGAAGTTACACCCCAACTGAGGGAATTAGAAAAACTTGAATCGCCTCAGAGGAGCTCACACCTCCCGTTAGAGTCCCGTTATGAAACCAAGTTTAAATCCCCAACATCCAGATCTAAACTGCCCACTCGCAGATATTGTTTTCATCAAGAACCATTAATTATTCTCTGGTGAATGAGTGAAAATGTGACAAAATGTGCGTATCTCACATTATTAAAAGACGTGACAAAGAAATCCTGGATCCACAGCAAAAGCTGAATTGCTCCTTTTTGATCCATGTTCCATCTTTCTACCAAAGAACCAACAAATAAACAAATCAAAACATAACCTATTTCTATTTAATTGCCCATTTTATTCTACTTTAAAAGTGTCCTTTGTCATTTTCTGCACTTAATCCATGAGCAAAAGTGGAAAAGACAAAAGCAGGAAACGGAATCTTTTCTTTTCCTTTTCAGCTCCTCTGTGTCGTCTGTTTAATCAATTGACGACGTGGCTCGTCTGAAATCTGCACTACAGTTGTTCCTATTACAGATCTAAGATCTATGGCCTTATCGTGCTGACCTCAGCTTCCCAAGCAGCACATGAATTATTCAAAGACTCGCTTCAATTATTTAATCTTTAATTCAAAAAGAAAATGCATAAATTGGATTTAAAATATTCAAATGCATGAGACCTCCAGAGATGCAGATGCTTGAATGTGCAGAACGTTCTATAACAGGAGCCGTGGACAAGCTGAAGTCTCACCGACGTCATCTGGACAGTTTGACGTCTTGCTCATGAATTCAAACATAAAGTCATGTTCTTGTATCTTTTTTATTTTAACTCATTTAAAAAAGACCTGGTAGATTCAACTTAAACAAACTGCATTCTCCCAAGTGACCTGCAGAGGGCGGCTCCACTTTGGCTTTACGTTACAATGTCAGTTACTAAAAAAGGATAACTACAAAATGACTGGACAGATCATCACATCTTGTGTGAGAGAGAGAGAGAACTACAGCTGAAACTGAGGTCTGACCGTCTGCGTGGAGGGTAACAACTTTATGGACGATGGCGAACCAGTGTGTGATGTACACTGCGTTGTGGATCGTTCAGAAGAGGGAAGCAGCTCCTCCTGAACGTGAAGTGAGACGAGCAGCGGCAAAATGGAAATGTCACCGAGACCTTTGTGCTCACATCAATTTGACATTCAAATCAGTCATTTGCCATTTTGCCAAACGACGATCCCCACGGTGCACGGTGCAGGCATGTGAGGACACACACTATCATACTGCAGGCACACACACACACACACAAACACACACACACACACACAACTCATGTCTTTTGAGTGTGTGAAATTTGTTACGGCTTGATTAAATGAAGATTTATTGGATGTGTGCGACTCTTTCAATCTACCTTTTTTTTTTTTCTGCACAACTCTGTACAGTTTGTTAATTTAAATTCAATTACATTAATGGTTTCTTAAGCAACACCTTTGGACCTGTGTTTATTCTTATTACAAATTCCTCTTGATTCCAGAGGATAAATACTACTGATTTTGTTAATCTTCTAATTTGTGGTTTTATGTCAAATATCCTGACAACCATTGGACTTGGTGCTGTAAGGCTGGATTCATATGATCATCTGGAATCCCTTCAAAGATCACAGAACTTTCCGTCCATCAAGTTAAAATCTTAATTTATTCATTAGTTTGACCATGTGTTAAATGTTAAACTACTTTATAAATGTATGTGTGAACAGTATATTTGAATATGAATGTTTTTTAAAGAAATACAAACTAAATATATTAGTATTAGTATTCATCTTTGATATTTGAGTTGAGGGTTTAATGTTTTGTTTGTTTGTCTCTTCACAATTTAACGGTTCTACTTGATAATTCCCACCAGCGCCCCCCCCCCCATCCAATCCCTGCTCCCGTTTAAGATTTGATGCACTGAACTTCCTCTCACCCACATTATTAATGCTCTGTGTTCATTCATACTGTTCAAGGGATACACCCTCTGTTGTTTGTTAAAAATCAAACCCAATAAACTTGAATTTAATTTTAAAGATTATTTCTGAATAAGTTAATCATTGCAGTACATTACTGTGTTTTCCATCATATCCAAATGATGACAGCTTTTATTTCTATGACCTTGCGATGCCTCTCTCTATATAATATAATCTCTTTTGTTTCCACACACCAGAGTAAGAGATAATGAGACAGATGCCGACTGAACGTTGGAGAAACACGCTGTTCCTCATCTCAGACGTGCACAGAGGAAAGAGACAAGGCCGAATGGGCAATTAGTGAATTAGTGAATCCCCAGCTGAGCGGTCATCTGATTAGTTCGGCCCCAAAGCCGCATGTGATCATCCTGGATCATTTTCTTTCATTTCCTCTGCTGGTCCTGGATGTTTTCCAGCTGCTGGGAGTGAACACACTAATGTTTCCTCCATCGCCCAGAAGCTGCGCTCTTAATGTGATGGACATGTTCACTGTCGAGTCCAGGGAACCAATTACACACGAGGAGGAAACCCCGAGTCAAATACGACAATATAAGAAAAACACAAGGAGGAATTCACAGAGTTGAACAAAAGCAAACTTGAGTCTAAACTCCAACACGGGAAGTGCATGATTGAATTTGTGGGTCAAACGTGCTCCAGTGGAAGAGAATGGGAGACAAAGTGAATAATTGCATGTGTGTGAACCTCGAGAGCGTAACGGCTGTTTGAGGAGTGAGGCGGCACTTTGTGAAACCAAGTTACTCTGACTGAGAACTTCCTGCGGTTGGTAGAGTGCCACGCTCACGTTTCAGATGAATTACTTCCATCCATCGCTTGATTGTTCTTCACGAGTTCCCACTTCCTGTGTTCCCCCAGAAAGGGAGGCCAAATCAGGTTTAGCGCCCCCTCTTGGCTCGCTGCATTAAAGGTAGTAATCCTAGCCTCCTCCATGTTAGGAGATGGGACCAAACTAAAAACGTCAAAGTAAACGTCAAATAATTGTTTTACTCATGTTTCTCTGAGGTATTAAAATGAACCGAAAATGTAGGTTAAGTATATTCAGTGTGTGGTTTGACAATGTGTTTATTGCTGGTGTGAAATCAAACTTCATGGATGACTCTGATAGTTATGCAGATAAAACGTCCAAATAATATCTCAATAACAAGAAAAAACGACTAATTACTAATTTATTTGACCTTTTCAGGATTCTGAGATTTCCAGGATTATTTACAATTCATCCAAATTTGTTTTCAGGAAAGGAAATTTGCGCTTTTTCGTCAACATGGAACCTGTGACCAAACGTCCCACGTAGTCACAAGCAGAACCTGCTGGGGATCAGGTCTTCAAAAAAGAGGTCAGATTATTCCAATCACTAAATGATGAAATTTTGATAAAGACAAGTCTCATATGTGAGTGAGGACATATCGGTCAATAATTAAATCTGCTGTTGCCGTGCACGTCACAGGCCTGGAGTCACGATCTGCTGGAGACCGTCTCGAGACGCCTCTGACGACTCGGAAACAGAGACGCGCTGCAGACAATGGGGGAGAATCCCGGCTCCCTGTAAAGACAATAATTGGGTTCGTGTTGTTGGTTTTTTCCGACTGAATTAGCCGCACCATAGTGTGCCGCTGCCTATACACCATAGGAATGGGAAGACTTGTCAGCGGCTGCCAAGTCGTCCTCCAGGATCGCTGTGTCTCAGCAGTTTTTAATTAAAAATGCTCCATTTGTGCCACCTATCCCAGCTGCCTGCGAGAGAGAGAATACAGGAGAATAAATTACTGCTTCCCTCCCTGCTGGCTAAGCTCTTCTGTTTCACAGCATTTCATTAGGACTGAGACGCCACTTTTAAAACAACGTCTGCCGGCGTGTTTACTGTTAGTGACGGAAAATATCCGAGCTTAAATAGAGTTGAGGTTTTCTAACTGTTGGAGGAGGATGGATAAAATGACAATTAACCTGATAAAGCATGATATTTGAATATTTCTTCATTTCATCATCTTCTGCTGAAGAACAGCTCTATTTTAAATTCCCAGACGTTGGATGCCAAACTACAAAATAAAAGCACATCACCCAACCATTATCTACATCATTTGTTTTTAGGGTTGCAGGGGGCTGATCATAGCTGACAGGTCGTTAAGAGTTGCCAATTAACTCCATTTGGGATCCTTGACACTTTAAAAGTTCCAGTGTTGTGTTTTTTATTGAATAAATATTTTTTTTAATGACATCTTAGGATGTTTCAAACCTGAAAGTCTCAACCAAGCTTCATGTTTTTGTTTCATTTTTCTATATGATCTGGTTAGTTTTGGTTTCACATTGTAGTGAAACCAGATTACTCTGCTTTTGCAGCTTTTCCAGGATTTCCAACCCGAGCTTTAATGCTGAATCAACTTCCTGCGATTGTTCCAAAAGACTGAAATATCACCAAAAAGGTTGTTTAAACGCTGCAAATGAATGGTTCATATGGTTCAGTTTGATCCAGAACTAAACCTGGTCTGAGCAACCGTTCACACCTGTGGTTTCCGTTCAAACTGAACAGTCCTGAACGTCCTGGGTTTGATTCTGGCCGTTTCAGCCACTCACGATCCATCAGTCAGTTTAACGGTGGAAATTTAAATCACAAGTCTGAGCGACATTGTTTGCATCTCACAATATATTCATCACTTCCGTCCAGGAGCGAGTCGTTTAGCTCCCGTCACAGCGACGGCCTGCAGGATGTGTTCTGCTCCTGCTCGTTCCCAGGCTGCTTTGCTCTCTCTCATGTCGGAGTGATGGCACTGAGTGGGCGAGCTGACCCCCAGTTTCCTCAACAACCGTAATTGTCTGGTTACAGTTGTTGTTTAAAAACCAGCGGCTTCATGTCGAGTGTCTCAAATTGAAATGAGCGTCTGTGTTGAACCTTCGTTAACGGCTGACAGAATCCAGCAGGTTCAGAGTCAGAACGTCTCTGAGCAGCCGAACACTGTGAAACGTTGTGTATTCGTTCTCCTGTGGACGTTGTGTAAACACAGCGGGCCTCAGCGACACAAAGCAGAACCCGTCTGCTCCGGCTCGGCAGCTCGGCAGCTCGGGAGCTCGGTGACGGACGTCAGAGAACACTGAAGGAAACGTGCTTTAAAGTATTGATGTTGGAAAACTGGAAAATAAATGAGAGTAACGAGAAAATAAAAACACACGGAGATTAATCTTTATTGCTAAGGTGAAAGGAATTTTAGTACTTTTCCAGTTCAAGTATCGCAGTCACAGTAATTGCACACACACCACTCAGACACTGTCAGCACAGCTACCAGGGGAAACCTGGATTTAAGTATTTTGCTCTAGAACTCTAGAACTGGACGGGCTGGGGATCAAACCATCACCCTTCTGGTTAGTGGTCAACCCGCTGTACATCCCCAGCCACAGCTCACGGACAATGAGCTGAGTTTTTATCCACCTGATGAATTTAAATACAATATTTCCTCCCTCTTAGCTCAATTTTTGGTCTCTACCAACTCAGGGGCTGTTTATTGATGTAGTTTCAGAATATTTGTTTCATATTGTCATTTTATTATGTACCTCAAACTATTACTATATCAGTTATGGTCATTGATAAAAACTGTTATAAACAAAAGTCCTGTATTTAGTATAATGAGGCAAAATGGTAAGTGATTATATAATTTTATATTATATTAATTTAATACAACAAAAGCATTGAAGTATAAGAAGTATATTAATATAGCTTAAGGCAGCTCGGGTTGTGAAACCTCTTAAATAAATAAATAAATGGACATGAGTTATCTAATAATTTTCTAATAATTCTATAATAATCTAGAATGTGTCACCAGAGGTCAAATAACACAGAATAAATAATAATTTCTTTGTAACTATTAACTAACAAAATGTATAAAACACATCTATTCGGAGGAAATGTACACAAACATATCTAGAAGTCGTCCATTTTGAGTTCGGTCTGTAAGAACTAGTGAAAAACTGAAGTTTTCCTGCAGTAAAAGACTGTTGATCACACTTAAGTCAAGAGGGAACCGAGCTTTAAAGAAACACTTGACTTTTTCTCACAAGATGGAAAAGTCTCCAGCATGAATCAAAGTCAAACTGCGAGTGTGTGCAGGTTTGACTCGAGGCCGAGACGCTGCCATTCATCTGCCTCTCGCAGCGCTCAGCTCAAAGTCGACTCGCTCTCACTGGGATCTCGACTGCTGTGACGCAACCGGCTTCTCTAAACAAACCACACTGGGCGGCTTTGGAGAAAAATTCAGTTTATATTTCCCAGAATAGATACGGAAACCACCATGTAATACAGATCTGGTGACGTGAGACGTTGAAGAAAGGAAAACACAGCAGTTCATCTCAGATATGTCCGTTTTCCACTCAGCTATCAATAGACCTGGCTTTGGGAACCTCTGATTCCAAAACAGCAAACTGTTTTGTCTCCAAGGCAATTTTCTGAGCTGAGCTGTAGCAAACGTCCAAAAATATCCACTGACTGAACCGGAAGGAGAGTCGGGGCAGCGGAGGTCCTCTGGTTCAGGCTCCGTTTCCTGGGGATTGTCCGTCGTCTGTCTCCCAGGGTCTTCACACCTACTTGTTCTGCTACAAAGTGAATTACACAATGTTCATTCTGGTCTTTAGTCCGTCTTTACACATACCTGGTTTACATCACTTGCTTATTTACTTCAGCAGCTTTTTTTGGACTTTGGCAGATTTAGGATCTGACTGATTGAAGCTGATTGGAGCAGCAGGTGGAAATAAATACAGAGACGTTAATATTGTGCTAATTTATTTTGTTTTCCTATGGTAACGTTGGAAACATCCACTTCTCTTTAACACACTAATATTCTGACTATTGACCTCATGTGGAATAAGACATTATTTTTTATGATGTTTACGTGAGTTGCCCATAGAATATTCCATTCATATTCCCATTTACACCTCACAGAGCAAAGTTTGATCACGACAGATTTCGAAAACCCTTAAACTTAAATAGTTTAAGAGTTTTGTTTTCTCATCATGTAACAAATCCAGGTCAGGTGTCAAGATGGGTCAAGATGTCAAATACTGTGAAACTTCTACTTAATGTTATAATGTGATTAAGACGTGAACATAATTTGACTAATATAGACTGAATACTCCACATGTCTCAATTTGATGAAGGTTTATTCTCGGTCTGATCTTATTCAGGTGAAGATAATCAGAACATACAGTTTACATACTTGATCGGGTTAATATTGTGTCCATGTAAACGTGTCACAGTTGTATTTTCATTTGTTCTCAGAGCGAGGGAGGAGGAGGGAGGAGGAGGAGGGAGGAGGAGGGAGGAGGAGGGAGGAGGAGGGAGGAGGAGGGAGGAGGAGGTTGAGACAGTGTAAGAACTGAAGGGTTTTGTTGTGGCCTCAAACAGCAGCTGACTGATTATTAACACCCACCATTACTCCGCCACAGGCTGGAGTTCACTGCCTGGTCAGGTCCGACCTCGGCTGCAGCTCACAGCTCATGTAAATGTAAAACTTTGATCCACACGTCAGATCCCGGCTCATCATAAGACGGTCGACATCCTCCAATCCAAAATAACAGGAGGAACAAAAGAGAGGAAACAGGAGTCACTCTGAGGCCCAAACTATTTGTGTGAATTCTGAAGCTGCCAGTTTCCCCAGCGAGCTGTGGCAGCCTCTCTCTCTCTGTGTGTGCGGAGCAAACAGAAGGTGTTTTACTGCTCGTGTCTTCATTAGAATGCAGCACCAGCCTGCAGCTGCACGCGGAGCGGAGAGAGAGGAATGATGAAACCAGGGCTAAAAATAGCTGCCTCCCAGGATCCCCCCTCATACGGCACTGTAAACACTGAGAGAGCCAGCGACAGGCAGCACCAGCCTGGGCCTCCGTAAGTGTGTGTGTGTGTGTGTGTGCATGGTTCAGGTGTCCTTGTGTGTTGCAGTCCCTCCTCATCATAAACCAGTGTTTGGTTTGGCTTCATCGCGCCGCTGTACAATTAAAGCCATCTGTGGGCTGTTTTTACTCAAACAGCCTGGGCGACGTTTCACGGCAACGCAAAGCAGTCGCCTCGTCCACTCGAAGGTAAACCTGCGTTACCATTCTGAGAGTACAAACTTTAAACCTTGATATTCCGTCAGCACGACAACATGCTAATCGTTGTTCGAGGAGATGGACACCTTCATCACAGGGTCTGTTTTCACTCTGCAGGGGGTCTACAGACTATAAGATGAGTTCAAGTTAAGGTACAAACATGCAGCAGGTACCGACAGTAAATCAAGCAGCTGCCATGAAGATGATTGACTCTCATGCTTCTGTCGTCCCGTTTTAACTCGTAATAAAGGTGAAACAGAGCTATAAATAGATTTAGGAATGCGATGCACTGAAAAACAAAAAAAGACAGCATCGTTTACAGCGAGTGTCCTCACACGAGTCCACAAGGACGACAGGGGGACGTCTGAAAGCTGCAGGATGACGTCAACAGCCGCAAAAGCCCGAGACAACAAGGAATCCATGTGACGGAGGAGGGGGACACGTGCGACACAGCCTGGAGACGACGGGAACCCCTCCGGAGAGATAAGAGCCAGAAGAGCTTTTCACAACCTGAGCCAAAGCAAAGTCAGGAGAGCAGCATCGAAAGACTTTTACTGCACCGAGGTATCAATGACTCGGATCGATGAGACTAAAACACCAGAGGAGGAAAAGGGTTGAACTTCTGAGTCGATCAACAGTGAACAGCTTTAAAAAATACCTTCCTCTCTCAGCGTGTGTTACCAGGGGTTACTGCCGAGGAATAAAATAATTGAAATGTACGTTTCAATGTTTTATTTTCATCATTCGTCTGCTGAACAAATGTTAAATAGTCAAAAAGTTTGTCCCTACACCTGCACAAGCTCCTGCAAATAGACTTTTCTTCCAACGTCCTGTTCGTATCATACGGAGAATGATCGGGTCGTCTTGATGTGATCCTCTCATGTTTTAACCCTGAGCCAGTCTCAGCTGTCAATCATAACATTTCACCATGTTGTCAAATAACCAAACTTATCACAAACTTGAACAAACATCAGGGACTCAGAGAGCAAGTGTGCTGATGGAAAAACAGGTGATTTCACTCTATCTGTCCGAAAAACAGATTTGCAGAACAACCGCCTGATCACGAGACAGTTCCAAGAGCTGCCTGTGATTCCTCTGGCTTCTTGTTATTAGTCTATAAATGGGACTCATCCACATCTGTACTTTAAACAGGCAATGAAAGCTATTTATAGGAAAACTCCGTCATTCCGGATAAACCCAGTGTCAGCCACTGAAACATTTGATCGTCCCTCTGGTCTCTTCCTCAGTGCAGAGCTGCATGTCTGTGCTGCAGCCTTCATGTTTCCTCAGATGCAGGACGGATCAGAGATCAGAGAGAAAGTGAGGGAGATGGGTTTCCATGGCAATGCTGTTTCTTTCCCCCTCTCCCCTCCTTGACGTCACGTCCCTGCTTAAGACCTCAGCACAAAGGTGTGTGTGCACAGACCAGAGCTCAGGACCAATGTCAACGAAACAGGCGACAACACGTCTGTGAGGATCCATTTTCACAGTGAGTCACGTATCGACTGGTGAGGAAGAACCTCTGGATTCTGACCTGCTCAATATGTCTCACATGGATCAGGTACTACTGAGACTGAAGGACCTTATCTCTGCTGTGGCGTAAATTCAAATTAAATCCACTCTCCTGTAATTTATTGCTTTTTATTTGTGAAAAGGTTGAAACTCAGGCAGAGAATAAAACAGTGGTGTTCCTTCAGTGAAGCACATCAATCAGCTGCAGGACGTGATGTGGTTTCATAAACTCAACCTAGTTTCACTCACACACTCTGAGAACAACAGTGCCACCTAGTGGTCACATATCAGGCTTGAAAGAAACCACAAAATAACACTAACGACAACAAAAACAGTTTAAACAGTTTAGTTTGAGTTTATTGTTCACGCCGACATGAGAGAAAACAGACGCACACAATGTGGTAAAATGACACAAAGCTCATAAAGCATGAAACTCACAACATGAGCAAATATTTCCCTCTAACAAAACAACTCGTGGTCAAATGAGTAAATTCTATAATTAGCTCAGTTAAAGACGTCATGTTTTCACTCTGTTCCTTTGTTGTTTGGATGATATGTTTGATGATTGATTGATTGAAAGAACATATTAGACCTCATTCAAATTCAAAAACACGTACAAATATTTGTCCTTTACAGCAAGAGCCATTAATAATTATGAAAAATTATGAAACGGTGAAAAATGTCACGCAATGAGGAAAACAAACACACACTTACTTTTCCCTCACATCCCCCCTCCCCCTCCTCATAATTCCTGATCCTCCACTTTTGTTTAATAACGTTAAAACACCCAACTACACACTAAACTCCACACTTTGCCCTGTCATGCACCCACACAGACACACACAACAAAATACACACTCACTGCTACACACCTCTGTGTGTGATTCAGAGCAGTTCCAAATAAAAAAGTGGATGTAGTGAATTTAAAAGTTGTTGGTCCTTAGTGCAGGTCTGAACTCTACTGAGGGACATTCTGAGTTTTGCAATGATTTAGTTTGTGGTTTGAATGATTCTCTTCCTCACCTCCAGCTGAGTATATGTCACTGAGCTTTTCCCTTCAAACAGCGCCGCCTAGTGGTCACATCCACACCCTGCTGTGTTCCCTCTCAGCTGATTTACCTTCCCTGACCTGGACGGACGTTGATCCCAGGCTCCTCCAGTGATGATCTGGCGTCATGGGCGGATGGGAACCAGGAGTGAAGTGAAAACTGTGGCAGAACCACATCTACTTCTTAATTAGGCTCACACACGTTAACTCATTAAAAACGACTTCATAGGAAAGCACAAAACAATTTATTGTAAAGAAGATATCCTTAAGCATAAACGTGAGTTTTCTTATCTCGATAAATCTGCCGACCACACTCCCTCCACGTTGGACACAAACATGGAGCTTCAGGTGGAATCAGGAAGTGACAACACCCGGTCACATCTTCCTAAAGAAGGTATCTGCTGAAAGCTGCACAGCGTCTCCAGACCAACCTGGAACCTCCTGGAACCCCCTGGAACCACCTGGAACCCCCTGGAATCCAATGAGACCACCTGGAACCACCTTCAACCACCTGGAACCCCCTGAACACCCTGAACCCCCTGAACACCCTGAACCCCCTGGAACCCCCTGGAACCCCCTGAACCCCCCGGAACCACCTGGAACCTCCTGGAACCCCCGGAACCACCTGGAACCCCCTGGTACCACCTGGAACCTCCTGGAACCACCTGGAACCACCTGGAACCACCTGGAACTCCCCGGAACCACCTGGAACCTCCTGGAACCCCCTGGAACCTCCTGGAACATCCGTGAACCCCCTGTGCCAACAGCACCTTACTGGATAACAAAAGCCTGGTTTCTATCTAGGACCCTCCCTTTCTTCTTAAACGGCGAGCTACAACCTATGTCAAAGGTGCCAACCCTCCCCTTGTTCCCTCATGACAGTATAAATAGTAATAGAACCACAACATGCCCACATTTAAAGTTTAATTTATAAATGTTCTCACAAGTATTCCAAATAAACCCCATCCAGGACTCTGCTGCTGGTGTCATCACCTGCACCAAACCCACTGACCGCATCATGCCACACGACTCAATCCCTCTTGTTCTGGTCTTATGAACATAAAGTCTTTAGTTTAGGACTGAATCTAAAAAGATGACTTGCTCTCCCTGATATCCCACCAGTCGGACCCCGGTTGGGAGGCTGACGACACATTTCGAGTGAGGACGAGCAAAGCCGGGCGTCAGAGGGCCACACTCCACTGTTATTCGATGTCTTCTGGTCTGACGGGATGTGGCAGCGGGATGATCGACTTCTTCTCCGTGTCCCTGGACAGAGCTTTCCTCATATCTGCACAAAGGAAAAACACAACCAAGTTTTCAGATCCATGGGAACAGCGCCCTCTTCAGGTTGTTTGTCATAAAGCAAAACAGATTAGGGTTAGGGTTAGCAGGAAATGGCAGATATTTGTAGATTTCTAAATGAAGGTGACAAATGAAAGTCTGAATATGTCTTGAATTCAAATTTAAAAACCCAAACACTAACATTGAAATTGGATGGGTGTTAATTCTGCTAAATCTGTTTTGTTCATCCCAGAATCTAACACATTTGTGATCAGTCTGCTAGTTTGTTTATGACCAAGTTTAACGATAAACTATGACCATCTACACTTCTGTTCCTCACTCTGTATGTACCTGCATTAAAACCTCTGCATTTGAATCCACTGTTTGCTTCCAGATGTTTCTGGAGCTGCTGCAGGTTATGTTTAAGTTAGTTTGTCAGCAAGACAACATAAAAACAAATGAGCAGATTCACACGTAACTTGATGCAACACAAGCCAAGAAATAAAGATTCAGACATTTTGGGGCTGATGCAAGAATTTGTCATCACTTTCTTGAACATTGTGAGAGATGCCAACACTTGTGGATTTTTGTCTGAATCTAGAAGCAGTTCTTTTAAACTTATCTCACCGTAAGCGTCTTCGTCAGGTTCTCCGTTGCTCGCAGAGTAATATTCTATCACCGTCCGATAGACGCTGTAGCCCAGACGTTTGTACATGTTCACCGCCACTTGGTTGGAGACTCGCACAAAGAGGTCAACAAAGAATCCACCTTTCCTACGAGACAAGACCACATCAACACAGAGTCAAAACAAAGGGAACAGACGTGTTCGTTGACATTCAAGCCTTAAAAATCTTGTGATGTGTTTTGGAACTAGTAGCTAAAGGAGAATAAGTGTTGATATCTGAAATGAAAAACATTTATTATGTGACAGGAAGAGGAAGTGGGTTTTCTTGGCAATGATCAGGAAACATTCACAAAGAAGAGACAAAAAAAACATTTGGTAAAAGAGGAGAAAAGCAGAAATCAAATACAAAAAGACCTTCAATAAGATTTTTGTTCTTGACTTGAAATCTAGAAATGACTTCCTCAGACATCACTTGAGGATCTCTGTTTTGAGGTAGTTTGTTGGTGTTAATGCTGCTTGGTCATAGTCACTGAACTGAGGATGATACCAACCTGTCAGAGATCTCCTCCAGCATCTCCATCAGTTTGGCAGCTAGGCCGAGGCGTCTGAACTCTGGAGCGACGGACAGAGCGGTGACGTGACCGTGCCACTCCTCACGAGCCACAGATCCCTCCGCCTTCCCCATGACTGGAGGAGAAACAAAGGAACGGATGGATTTGCTGTGAGCTCAGTGTTGACTTTTCAGATGAAGGCGCTCTGTGCTTTTGATTTATGAAGCTGCGTAAAGCATGTGAGTGAACCGAGGAACTTACTGTAGCCCATCAGCTCACCACCGGGAGCCTCTGCCACGATGAAGTACTCCGGCCAGTGAGCGAGGTACTGCAGGTAGAACGGGATCCCGTACTGAAGGGGAGAGGCTCAGGAAACAAACTGAACAATTCACACACATATGAAGACAACAGGCTCAGAGGTGAACTTCACTGACAAACTGACAGGATCGTGTCATCAGCTGGAATAAACCTGAGCCACAGGGAAATATGTCTGTTTCGTTTATAGCAAATAGATAGATAGATAGATAGATAGATGGATAGATGGATAGATGGATAGATAGATAGATAGATAGATAGATAGATAGATAGATAGATAGATAGATAGATAGATAGATAGATAGATAAAGAGATAGATAGATAGATAGATAGATAGATAGATAGATAGATAGATAGATAGATAGATAGATAGATAGATAGATAGATAGATAGATAGATAGATAGATAGATAGATAGATAGATAGATAGATAGATAGATTACTTTATTCATCCCCGAAGGGAAATTAAGTCGTCATAGCAGCCGGTATATTTGAATACAATAAAATACAATACAATAGAATAAAATAAAGAATAATGAGGTAGAAAGAATAAAAACAGAAACACAAGATAAATAGGTAGATAAGGTGCAGTGGCAAGATGATGGTAATAGTACTGATGATATTATGGTAATGTTATTGTTAGACAGTATATAAAAAAGTACAGTAAATATAGTATATAATATAACATAATATATATTTATATATGATAGTAATTATACCAATATAATAGCAGTATATAGTAATAATGGCAGCAACAGTATATATAATAATAGTCATAATAATAATAATTATAAAATGTACACATGTATAAATATGTGTATATAGACATATACAAAGAATATACAGAGAGTATGATATAATATATGATATATAGTAGAGGTATAAATATAAGTATTTGACTATACAATAGATAATATAATATACTATGAGTGTAAGAATATGTAGACAGAGTGTGCAAAAGACAATATTATTGTATAAAATGATATATAATATCAATATGGTTTATATGAACACATATCACATATGATGTGAAGTAAGTGTATATGGAGCGGAGGGTTGTACAGGGTACACAGTGCAAGGAGACAGGTATATTTAGTGCAATAACCAAAGTTACTGAGATTTGCTGCCGTCCAGGAGATGGTGAAGGATACGGTTTCTGTCAGAGGATCCAGGTTTCTGTGGAACCGACACAGAGACAAACATCAAGTTAGTTTCAGAATGAAGTGGAAGTCCTGAGTGAGGAGTCAAACGCATCAACTCAGAAAGTCTCATCGTTTAACATGAACAATACGACCAAAACCTTTTATTACGATAAAGATGTTTACATGACGTGTCTCCGCTCTTCACTTTGTTTACACAATGCGTAAGTAATGTACAGATATGCTCTTTCTTCTTCCTTTTTATTATCTTTCTTCTTCCTTTGTATTTATTCATTTAGTTATTCTTTTTTTTATTTTATTTTATTTTTATTTATTTATGCTGTGCAGCTTTAATACTTAATTATTACTTAATAGAATTTTCAGTTATTTATTTATCATTATTATTCTTATTTTCATTGAATTGTGTAAAGTATTGTTCGCAGGACCACGTTCATGTGGTCCTTTAATTAAGAAAAACATCCAAGGAGGTTGACTGTATCATTGATTCTTGTTCTACTGTGCCTTACCTACTAATAAAAATATTTAAAAAAAAAAAAAAGTAATGTACAGATATACAGTATATTGGACTGTTGTTGTATTGATGTTGAAGAAAAGAATATTGTGATTATCTGATCAGAATATTGATTATTTCTTTGCACTGCAATTGATTTCTTGTATCCTCGTGTTTTTATGTCTAAATGTTCAAATATGTTTTCTTCTATTATTCTCTCTTTATTCTGTTCTTCACACCTTTGTTCATTCTTTACTGGAGCTGCTGTTATAAACTGGATTTCTTCCATGGGGATTAATAGAGATTTATCTTTTTGGTTTTGTTGCTCAAACCAAGTTAAACGTTTCTGGTAATTATGACTATCAATTTAAAAAAAATACTGACACCGCTCTGTTTACCTTCGTTAGTAATTCTATAAGATCCCTGTCAAACATTATTAGAAAATGAATTTCCACATGTCCTGGCTGTAGCCCAGTGTTAGCTTGTTGTAGCTAGCAAGCTAACGAGGCTATTTGACCAAAAACAACAGGTTTTGGATTGATCACGTGTTCGCCGATCTTTTGCAAAAGGTGCCGAGAATCTCAAAGTTTGATCAAAGTTTCTCTACGTTCCTCTCGTTTCAGTTAAATAACATCAACTTCTCTAAATGACGTTTTTTTCTAAGGAGGTTTCGTCCAGCAGCGGAAGTGACAGCGATCCCGCAGCCTCCGAGTCGCACCCACATCCGGTGATGAAGTCGAACGATAAAAACGACGAGTGTTCACTCACATGTTGTTGAATTTGAACAAATCGTCGCAGGTGAAGGGTCGTAACGTTGTCATGTCTGCGGCTGTTTGACCTCTGACCTCGAAAGCGGAAAGAGATACGGGTGTCATGAAACAGAGCAGCGCCCCATGCTGGACTGGAGGTACTGCACTCTGACGTCACCCAGCAGAAACAGTCTCATGGTGTCTTAATCTTGTTGATATTTTATTTCGAAGCTTTATGTTGGAAAAGCTTCTCGAACAATTACATAAGAGACTTTTAAGGGTCCCTGAAAACAAACCTAATAGTGACAAAAATGGTTGGTGGTGTTAAATATTCTCATTCTTTATTTTAAACTGCAAATGCTATAATACAAATATATTCACATTTTTCCAAATTTACACTTATACAATCACAATTGAAAAATAACAAAAATCATTTAAATTTCAATCACAACATGGGAAACCAGACGAAGACCACAAGTACAGAGAGGAAGTGAGAAATAAGGTAAAGGAACGTCAAAGTAAAACAGGAAGCAACAGAAAAAGACAAAACAAAAGGAGATTGTAAATCAAAATAATCCAAAAAAATTATATGAATCCAGACAAGTTCAGGCTTCAATGATTCACTGTGATTTATTTGTCAGGTGAAGATTCTCTAATGTCTCTGCTGATCTCAAACAAAAAATTATTATTAATATTATTCTTTACAAAATCTTGGTTCATTTATTGTGAGACAATTTCAAGGTGTGGTAGGGGTTTTATTACAAATACTAAGTCAGTTGTACTTTCCGACCCACAGAACAGTCTCGAAGCAAATCAAATCAAGACTGCCAAGGTGACCAGTCTCTTAAGCGTATCTCTTTAAACAGTGTGGCAACAAAGGCAGCTGCCTTTAATCAGTGGGACAACACTGCTGAGGAGAGTTAAGACCATACTGTTGCTCTTTTTAAGTGTGTTAAAACGTGGTGAAAAGAGGAACGAGAGAGGGAGGAGCAGAGATCTGTTTCTGTTTAGAGACAACAAAGGCAACTACCTTTAAACAGTGTGACAAGGCAGCACTGTAGCACCAGATGAAATGGCGCAGCAAGAAAATCAACTGGACAAAGAAAGATTCTGCTGTCCGATCTGTCTGGATCAACTGAAAGATCCGGTGACTACTGTCTGTGGACACAGCTACTGTAAGAGCTGTATTAACACCCACTGGGACAAAGAGGAGGAGAGAGGAAGCTACAGCTGTCCTCAGTGTAGAGAGACCTTCACACCGAGGCCTATCCTGGAGAAAAGCACCATGTTAGCTGATTTAGTGGAGCAGCTGAAGAAGATTGGACTCCAAGCTGCTCCTGCTGATCACTGCTATGCTGGACCTGAAGATGTGGCCTGTGATGTCTGCACTGGGAGAAAACTGAAAGCTCTCAAGTCCTGTTTGAATTGTTTGGCCTCTTATTGTGAAAAACACCTCCAGCCTCATCTTCAGTCAGCTGCATTTAAGAAGCACAGGCTCCGTCCTCTGAGGAAGTTTGAGTTCAGAGTTGACCTCTTAAAATATTCACAGGAAATCACACTGGATCCAAACACAGCACACAGACGTCTGTTATTATCTGAGGGAAACAGAAAAGTAACACGTATGAGAAAAGAACAGTTTTATTCTAATCACCCAGACAGATTCACTGTTTACCCTCAGGTCCTGAGTAGAGAGAGTCTGACTGGACGTTGTTACTGGGAGGTGGAGATGGAGCAGAAGGTGATAGGAGGAGTTGGTGTAGCAGTCACATACAATAATATCAGCAGAGCAGGAGACTCAGAATGTGTATTTGGAGTAAATGATAAATCTTGGTCATTAATATGTGATAAATACAGTTATAACTTTTATTACAACGACATCAAGACTCCATTGTTCAGTCCTGTGTCCTCCAGAGTAGGAGTGTACCTGGATCACAGTGCAGGTGTTCTGTCCTTCTACAGCGTCTCTGACATGACTCTCCTCCACAGAGTCCAGACCACATTCACTCAGCCTCTCTATGCTGGAGTTATTGTTGGTTCTGGTGAAACAGTTGAGTTCTGTAAACTCACAAAGACTCGAGACATTAAAAGCAGAGTTTTAGATTTTGTGTTTAAATCTTTAACTTCATTTGTCTCCAAGTTTGTTGATCAAAGTTCGTCGCGGTGACGTTTCTGCTCCACACAGATATCAGCTGTCAATCAAACACTGACCTTCCTTTATCACACATATTTAGTTCTCACTTTGTAAAGACAGAAATCTATAATTACGCTGACATTGTGTTTGAAAGAACTAATGTTGTTGTTTTCTAAATCAAAGTAGAAATAAGGTTGTGTGATGTTTTAGAACCTGTGTTGATCCTGATACTCCTCAATGAGCTGATTATTTGTACTCAGAGCATCAAAATGTCCAACAGATGTATAAAGCAGATGTATAAAAGCAATACAAATCGAATGAGTGAAGAAGCTGAAAGTTGAAATAAAGAATAAATCCAGTCTATTCTTTTGACTTCATTCCAGGATCTCATTTAAAGCTGATGGAGACAAAGTGAAACTCCTGTGAGAGAAGAACTGAGGCAGTTTCATCCTGAAACTCCACAAACCTCAGTTTTCACATTCAATCTCTGTCTTTGCTAAATCAGCTTCATCCAAAGAAATGAACAAAGTTTTCTTCCACTCGCTGATTTTCGAACCCCACATCTTGTTTGTGATCTCAGTGGATGAAGAGAGTTCGTCACACAGATTTAAAGAAGTGGAGAAAAAAACGGTTTGGTGAATTTTCAGAGTGAAGACGTTGAGTTGAGTCCTGACACACAAGCCACATATTGGAGATTTGTGATGTTGTGGACTTGAGGTCATTCTGTTTATCTTGGATTTTCAGGAGGATGAAACCTCACAACGAGTTTGTCGTGTTGCTTCAATGTTTCACATCGTTCAATTTGGAGTTCTTTGTCTGGTTCATCCAGGATTAGAAAACATATTGGCGGTTCGTTTTTTTTAACCATGAATGAAAATATTGAAACTGAAACACAGATATCTCGCCATAAATATCAGAAGATATAAGGTATAAGAATACAGCAACCTCTGCCAATTTGCCTGATCAGAGCACGGAAGAGGTCTGCGCAGGCGCACTTGTCATTTGGAGCATTTCTGAGGATTCTCTATGGAAATTTGGACATGACCTTTCGTAAGATATCTTACAGACCGTTTCATGAAACCACGTTAAATCTTTAAACTTCCTCAGCAGATCCAGTGTGTGGATTTATTCAGGTGTCTGGATGAGATTAGCTCTTTGGTTTCCACCTCTATGATAAAAACAAGTGTGAGATGCACACGTCCAACCAGGGTCATAACCGTTGGCACCATTTGCTCAGTTCAAGTGTGAGACTTGGATTTGAGATGAATTTCTAGTACCTGCCTGCAGAAAAGATGGCGGACCTCTGCGAGCACATGTGCAACAGCCAACTCCGTAGGTGCACGCACAGCAGACATCGCTGCACTTGACAGGAAATGATCCAATCGTAGCAGCGGAAGTTGGTTCTAACACTCGTTAAAAGCAGAAACTTTTAACTAATACATGTATTTAATTTAAGACTGTCAACATACAGCATTAAAACAGAAGGATAGGATTGTCAAAAACTGCCACATATGATTTATACATTAAGAAAATCAAATGGAAGAAAGTCGAGATATTGAATAAATAAATGAAAACTACAGAAGAAAAATAAAAATAATACATACAGGAGAAAGGAATGTCAGATTGCCTTTTCCCAAATCTGCACTAAAATCCGTGCACAAGACGGAAATATCTGGACTGCAGCTGCAGAGATTCTCCACTAGAGGGTGCACACTGTCTCTCTCTCTCTCTCTCTATCTCTCTCTCGCTCTCTCTCGCTCTCTCTCAGAGGTCAAAGTGAACAAAGAGGCTTTAGGTGTGAATAACTGCAGCCAGGAGAACGTGCTGGCTGGACGCCCTTTGTGTGTCTCTGGGTCGCGGCGTTGTTCCAGTGAGTCGAGCGTCAGCACTAACAGCAGCTGCTGTGCTCCAGGCTCTTACTGGAAAAATCCCACTGAGTCATCAGCAGGCCGCAGGTCTTTGTCCACAGGTTTAGCTGATCTCTGTGACCCCCCCACCACACCAGCATCACCCCTGTGTGTGTCACACACACACAGGGAGACATGCACGCATCTATGTATGAATCTATCTATAATTTTTTTGCATATTTTTGCATATTGATGAGTTCTGCTCTTTATAAGTTTTAATTTTGTATATTTGTGCCATTAAATATTGATGCAAGAATCACATCAATACCTCAAAACCTTATTTGAGGTATAAATGTTTTGTTTAGTTCAATAAAAAAATAGTTATTGTAAAATATTACATAAAGAAATATAGTGTCAAAATGCATATTTTCTTCTTTTTGAACTTTAAATTGTGATAAAGTCTAAATATCTCCTAAAATGTCCTGATTAATTAAGAGAATTATGATTAAATATGAATCTGCCCACAAACAGTATTTAGCATCAGTGATATTATTGGTATTGACCCCCAGTGTGTCTCACATTATATTTAATATATCAATCTGTACGTACGGACCGCCTGCAGGGACAGAAACGTTATTTTGATCTATTGATTTTATTGGTTTGTGTCTAGAATGAAAGAAAATCGAGCAGGAATTATATTATATGAATTTTATGATCAGCAGTAGCAACAATCCTTAATAAAAAATCATTCATAATTAGTGATTGGGAATAAACTGTGTTCTAACGGAACATGTTGTAATTTCTTTGGCGACATTCAGCTACAGAAACAGAAACAAGTGGTTTTGCTGCAGCACTTCTACCTAAAGGGATGTGAGCCTTTCTTGGCAAACATGTGGTTCTCAAGATAAAGTGTAATCTGGACGTGAACCTAAAGTGGCCCATGTGGTGATTCTTTGCCTCAGAATGACTGAATTCCACCACTCACGATTCAGTCAGGCCCCTCGTTTGAATACAGAAACAGAACGTGGAGCGTCGGACAAGGGGCGCATTCCTTTTTTATTCGATGAGCAAATAACAATTACGGAAAAAACGTGAACACAAAGAGAAACACGTTCTAAAAGTCGTGGATGCAGCGGAAGGAGCCCACGTTGGGGCTCATGGCGGCCCACTCGTTGAAGCGCCGGTACTGTCCTCTCTCCAGCAGGTACTGACGTCCGCGGTAGTTGGGCAGCTCGTAGAAGACCCAGGCGCCGTCCTCCACGTGGGCGGAGTGAACCTCCCGCAGGGGCCAGTGGTCGGGCAGGTTGCTCCTGTCCTCTGTGGCCTCCAGCATCTGACCGCTGAAGTCCGGACGCTCGTAGACACGGATCCTGAACACACCAGAGGACTGCGACACAAAGAGCAGGGTTCAGCTCGGACAAATGAAAACTGCTGGTTGGCTCATTGAGCAGAGGCTCTCGTGAGGAAATGATCATTTACTCTACAATATCTTCTATAATGTCTGAAAAAAACTATATTTGTATTCCACTAATTTGTCTTCTGAATGGAAAATGAAAGGAGGTGCATGTGACGGTCGGATTTCATGTGTTCCCAGATGTTTACGACTTGCAATGGCTCACATGACAGTTGCGTGACTGCAGAGTTCGTCATTTGAGAGTTTTCCAGTCAGAATTACGACTCTCAGATTGATAAGGACATGATTTACAATCAGCAAACTTGTCAATAGAATAACAACGATAACGTTTTTTCGTAAAGTAGCATGAAGTTAATCGTACTTGTCATATCTCTTATGAAGAAACTCACATTTCTTATGATCCTGCACGACCTGACGCTGTCGTTGTAGCCCATCCAGCGCTTGTAGTCAGAGTACTCGCCCCGGGTCAGGACGTACTGGTAGCCCAGGTAGTTGGGCCTCTCATACAGGACCCAGGCGCCGCTCTCCACGCGGGCAGAGTTGCAGCGGCTGAAGTGGGTGTTGAGCTCAGGACAGTCGCTGTTGCATTCATAATATCGGCCTTGGAAGTTTCTGTCTTCGTAAAACACGATCTGCGGAAGTGGAAATTTAACACCAACAAAGTTTTGAGCTCCTCTGTCAAAACAAACGATGAATGGTCACGAGCATCGTCTCCTCGCTGGCCTACCTTTCCTGCACGGTCCATGTTTGGGCCTCACACCAGTTTGATACCGGTTTGCTTTTACACAACATCACCTCCAGGCCTGCTGCAGATTTATATATACAGTGTATGTGGCTCTGCGCTGCCAGCGGCATCATTGTTATTTTAATTGCCTCTGCATTTAACGGCTGATGCTGCAACTGTCTGAAAAGTCTGCTCAGTGTTTACCCGCTGCTGCTCCGGCTGAGCTTTGCATCCGTCAACGCCTGATACCAGAAACACTAATTGATCTACACAAACTTTCTCCTCTGCAGCTGCTGCTGAGGCCGGAGCAGTGAGGTTGGCGTGTGGCCACGTAGCACGCGGCGGGGCAGGCTTTAACGTCCGTGTTGGAGGGGACAGGTGTGTTCAGGCCGTCAAGCTCCGCCTTCTGTGTGCAGCCACCGCACTGTCACCTGACCAGCTCGAATAGAGAGAGAGCGTCATGATTCTGTGTTTGTGTCACAGCACGGTTCATTACTCCAACATCTGCGGAAGGAAATGGAGGCTTTGTTCTTGTCAGTCAAAAGTCCGACAGGTGACAGGAAGTGAATCCATTTGCAGAATGAGATTCGTCGGTGAACCGTTTTAACAGAAGGAGAAGATCATGTGATGCTCGTAAACGAGAGGTTGTTGTTTAGTTTAATAAAGCAACTTGAATCTGTAACTTTGAGCAGAACAAAAAAGTAATAATATATATAACTTAAACACTTAAGTAAATAACTATTGATCAGCCGGATAAAATTACACATCAGTGAATTTGTTCACTGTAAAAAGTAATGCTTGAATTTGTTTTATTTAATAAATTTAATAAAATATATTTGATGGCATTATAAGGCAAAGTTCAGGACAGGGTGTCCCAGCAGTTTTGGGGTTTCTGTAAAAACAGGGTCTACCGAACAAGTCTGCAGGGAACTCTACGTTAAACCATCTCTCCTAATCTCTTCAAATTAATAAAGTCTTAACAAAAGTGACTTTGTTTGTAATTTTACAGCTATTACATCACATGTTATGAATTATTTTCTAGTCAATTAACTCAGATACAAAAAAAAAGGGCAACTGTGGCTCAGGAGGCAAACTGGGATGTCCAATAACCAGCGGGTTGATGGTTCTATCCCCGGCTCTCCCAGTCCAGTCCATATATACGTAGTAAATCTGCCTTATCTGTATAAACCCAGTAACTGAATGCCAGTAATCAAATGATTACAGTTGTTTGGAATTCTTTGCATAACTCAAAATCAGACGCTTTTATAATTGTGCAAGATAAATCATCTGAACAAAAGATAATAAGTTCACACAACTTTTCAAGTAAGAAGATATGCCTCAAACATCAGATGAATGTGTTTCCTTGAATTCTTCTGTTTT
This sequence comes from Limanda limanda, assembly GCF_963576545.1. Classification (NCBI taxonomy): domain Eukaryota; kingdom Metazoa; phylum Chordata; class Actinopteri; order Pleuronectiformes; family Pleuronectidae; genus Limanda; species Limanda limanda. Next base: position 5,893,900 of record NC_083651.1, read on the forward strand.
TGAACTTGCAGGGTTGAGATGAAAACAGCTGATACTTAGTTGCATCTTCTGAAATAATGATTTGTCTTTTAAACCTTGACTTGCAACTGTGGAGTCACATAGCCGAGATATCAGCATTCTCGTTTTCCTGTGCAGGAACGTACGTGTGGTTTATGTGCCGAGGTCGTTTGTAGCCCTGAGACTAAACGAAGAACTGTCCCTTTGAACACGGAAGAGCCTCTAAGGAGTAGTAACGATGCTGATCTGTAAATATGTTATTATCAGTGACGAATAACCATTTAATAGAAAGACGCCTCAAAACTGCATCGTCCAAAAGACCATTAAGACAATCAGCACATTTCTGCCTCAACACAAACCTTCAAACCTGTTCATTTTTATTTATTAGCGTTATATTCAGTGTTTCTGAATGTATGTTTCTGTTTTTGTTGTTAAGAGCCACTTTGAAAAGATTATTTACGCTACATGTTAATCACACAATTGAAACTCTATATTGACTCTCATTTGCCAAAATACATAATTTATTGATTGAATATTATCGTCAAGAAAATCTGGATTAAACATCACACAGGCACAAATGAGTGTTGCATCAAAGACATTTATTTCATGGCATCACAATAAGCTTCATTTCTCCGTCATTCTTCTGATGGAGCCCACAGCAGCCTTCAGAGCCCCCCACTCCGAGTGGTGTTTGTACTCGCCTTTCTCCAGCAGGTACTGACGACCACAGAAGTTGGGATGTTCAAAGAAAACCCAGGAGCCGTCCAGGACTTTACAGGACTGGACTTCTTGCCGCATCCACTTCTCCTGCATCGCCTTCATGTTCTCCGTCAGCTCCAGACTCTGACCGTCGAAGCTCGGCTGGTCGAACAGCTTCAGTTTGTACGGCCCTTTCGCCTGAAAGCAACAGAATCAAGCGCGTGTTGGGTTTGAAGGGCGACGGACTTATTCTGAAAAGCTTGTTGTAGGTAACTTACGTTCTTGATGATCCTGCAGGACCTGACGCAGTCGTTGAAGCCCATCCAGCGACGGTACTCGTTGTATTCCCCGGGACCGATGACATACTGGTAGCCTGTGTAGTTGTTGCGCTCGTACAGAACCCACCAGCCTCCTTCCACCTTGACCGAGTTGCACCGGCGAATGAAGCCGTGCAGGTCGACCGAGTCGCCTTTGCAGTCGTAGGACTTTCCCTGGAAGTCCCGGTCCTCGAAGAACAGAATCTGTGAAAGAGAAGTCGGGACACGATTATAGATTCATGAGAAAACAGAGGGATTCACCTTTGTCCATCACTGCACCATTTCAACTCCTGGGATTCCTGCACCAGCTGCAGCACTTTCAGAAAAGTGAACATTCTCACCTTCTCCATCATTGGAGTTTAAAATACTCTCAGCCAGTGACCAGCTCAGCACTCTTTATACAAGGCAGAAACAATACTGCCAATTCCATGGTTAGCAGCGCATGTAACAGTAATTACAATTCAAATACTCATCTAGACTCTGCTGATTGTTCTTACTCACTGAATCACAGTCACACACACAATGATGGTTTAGCAGTGCCAAGTATCCAAACCCTGCGTCGCTGCTCGGGACCAACACACTCACTTTTGTTTGCTCTGCGTTTATGGAAAGATAAAAATATATAAGAGATATATGAGATATATAATGCTTTATATATGAAAGGTGACGAGTTCAGATAAAGTTAATGTGGGGTCAGAACTTTATGATAACAATTACAAACAAAAATCTGATGACAGTGGTAAAAGTAACTAGACAAACAATAGATTCCACTTTGTCTTTATTTGCAGTGATTTAAAAAAATATTATTTGCAGAACAATTCATTATACGAAAGAACTTTAAAAAACACGTTTGAGTAAAAGTGATTTAACATCAAATATCTGAATTATTTTTGTAAAGTCATGGAGCTGTTCAGATTAAGATTGTTTTCGTCGTCTGTTATTCCCTCAAACTACTTTTCACAATTATTATGCAATGTGATACAAAGCTAAATACAACACTTATGGTTTAATAGACAGATATTTGTATTATTTATCCATGTTCTTTATCACTGATCTTGTATTTAAGTATTTAAGCAGCTTTTGAACGTGCCAGTACAAATTTATAGTGATGCATCATAAACTCATTGCACAGATATAAATGCAAAAAACCTCTAAATGTTGCTGGTATTTTTGTGATGCAAAATATTAATCAATAATCACACATAACATATTGATGAATAAAGCAACACTGCTATTCAACCTAGATTTAACATATTTAGAATTAACAATCATGGATTCAAAAAAAGTAAATTTAAATGTTTCTGTTGTACAATAACGTCCGATGTGGCTGAAAGTAAAACAAACTTGATCTCATGTGAATCAGTTTGCATGTGTTTTTTTCTGATGTATAATTTTATTTATTGTACTCGTAATTTTTAAAAGGCTTATTTACATGTGGTTTATTTTTTTTATCGGCTGTTTTGTTGTTCTCATGGGTTTGTTGTGCTATTAGTTTGTTTAGTATATATTCAAATGCTCATGAACTTATATAAGATAGGTCGTCTCATTATGTAATAAAGTACATTTTATTTTACTTTGTTATATGATATAGGTCCTCTATTGTATTTTAAAAGCTAAATCACTTGATTTAATTTCTATATAATAAATGTAATTTGTATTATTTTTAGGGCTGGGCAAGTTAACTAGTTAATTTCGAGTTAACTCATCACTTATTTAACTCAGACAATTATTTTATCTCGCATTAACTCAGGTTTGATTATTTATTGTTTTATTGTGAAAGTCAGGCTTTTATTTTGTAAATGTCTGTTGCTGACTGCTGCGGAACCGGAAAAAAGAAAATAATTGGCGGATAAACAGCCATGGATAAGGGTACGGAGCTTTTACATGGCCATTTTCATTTTAAAGTTCTTCCAGACGGCGGAGTCGACAGAACCAAAGTTATTTGTAGCCACTGCCAAGGTGAATTTTCTTATCACCGGAGCACTTCCAGTCTAAAATATCACCTGAATGCAAAACACACAGTTGATATCAGCAAATCACTCAACGAAACAGCGAGTGGAGCGAGGCTTCGGCCGACTACGTTAGACGCAGGGAGGAGTATACATTTTTCATAACGAAGAGGATAACATTAATGCCCTGGCAGTGGCATTGAGCTTTAATTTTGTATTTGCTTTGATAACATTGTTAAGTTGAGATTTACACTGAATATTTTATTTAACTGCTACTGTATTAAATGCTGATGTTAAAAGTGTTTGCACAACAAATGTTATGGCACTTTCGTTCATATGGCAGAACATTGAAAATAAAATTGCGCTATACACTACTTTTTAATTCATTATTGGATTTTACGTATACAAATGCGATTAATCGTGATTAATCAGGGAAATCATGCAATTAATCGCGATTAAAACTTTTAATCGTTGCCCAGCCCTAATTATTTTATAAGACAAGTCACTTTATTTCATTTCATTTTATAAGACAGGTTCATTTTATTTTTACTTTATTTTATAATATTGGTCATTTTATTTTATTTCATGTTGCCTTGTAACAAGTGGCCTGGGACAATAAATCTAGCTCATTTACAGGATATTGTCTGTTGAGTATTCTTTCATCAAATATTATATTACATTTTGAACCTGGTTTTGTGATCTGTGCAGACGTCTTTGTGGCTCATTAACCAGCCACTGGCCAATAAATCAGATTTGATGAATGAGTTGTAAGAAATTAATGGTGAGTTCATGTGGATTACAGTGGATCTCATCCTGATGCTGGATCGTGGTCTTGCTGGCTGCTGGCCAGAGACTGTGATTGCAGCGGGACTGCCTGACACATAGTATTGAAAAATGTTTAGCCTCATGGATGCTGCTAAAAATCCTGATGATGTTTTCTTACACCTGACATCTATTGCACTTCTGTCCGTCCTGAGAGAGGGATCCCTCACATGTGGCTCTCTCTGAGGTTTCTACATATTTTTACCTGTGAAAAGGGTTTTTAGTAGTTTTTCCTTACTCTTGTTGAGGGTTAAGGACAGAGGATGTCACACAATGTTAAAGCTCCATGAGACGAATTGTTATTTGTGAATGTGGGCTATACAAATAAAACTTGATTGATTGATTGATTATTTATTATCACATTATGATTGACGTCTGTTTTGAGACGTTCACTGTGTTCAGCACCTTCACAGACAAGGCTGCAGGTGTCAGGTGACTTCATGTAAGGACGACTCGACATCTCCATGAGTTTGAAACACTTTAATTCATGTGAGCACAGGAATGATGGGAGAAGGACCAAACGTCCGAGTGGAAGAAAGCAGGCGGGAGATTTATGTCAGAGGTCTCTGCTGCTCTAGAACTGTTTGATCATGCGGAACGATCCCACCGTGGGGGAGGTGGCGCCCCAGTCTGCATAGTTGGGGTACTCGCCACGTTCCAGGAAGTACTGGTGCCCGCGGTAGTTGGGCAGCTCGTAGAGGATCCACGCTCCATCCGTCACCACGCAGGAGTGGAACTCCCGCAGCTTGAAGGACTCGTAGACGGACGGGCAGTCTTCAACGCACTCCGCGGCCTGACCTCCAAACTCCTGCTTGTCGTAGAATCGGATCTTCCAGGACTTTCCATACACCTTCAAATGGTCACATGGGAGAATTGAAATTAATGAAATCACGCTTGTGTTTAGTGTCTGAATCATTTGACCTATTTCCAAGTCCTCGTTCACTTGGAGCTCAGCTCTACAAATGGGTTTCTTGGCTGTTTTCCTGGTTTCCTTCCACAATTGATGTGCACAGACACGGACAGAAAGCAGCCTGCTGCCAAATCATGAGCCCTTTATCTCTCCTTTTTGTCCGTTGGCCTTTGACTGATTACTGTTTGGCTGGTGCACTCTGTGGTATTTCACTGCAGCTGGACACTCTCCGACACTTAATAACCCAGAAATGTTCAATAAGTAAACTGCATCCTCCGTATCGTGCATCTACCATCCACGTTATTATGCTTTACCTTATCTGGACATTTGGTCCCTAGGTCGAGGAAACAAGTGCATCACAATATTATTAAAAGAACCAGATGCTCAATGCTTAACGATGACGTTCAAAAGCTTCCACGGGTCGAGCTTACGTTTTTGATACAGCGACAGGAGTTGATGCTGTCGTTGAATCCCATCCACTGCTGGTGGTCGGGATATTCCCCGGGGCTCACGACATACTGGTAGCCGGTGAAGTTGGGGAGCTCGTACAGGATCCAGCAGCCGCTCTCCACCTTGATGGAGTTGCAGTGGCTGAAGTACGAGCGCAGGTCGGCGCAGTCGGTGCTGCACTCGTACTTCCGTCCTTGGAAGTTCTTATCCTCGAAGAATTCGACCTGCGCGGAAGCAAACACGAGATAGATGTGAAACATTGTGATGAATAAATTCGCAGTTAAAGACATTTTAGGTGCATGACAGTTGTTTCCTGGAAGATCATTTGCTCCTTTGCTCCTTACCTTCCCCATTGTTGCTGGTGTTGCTCGTCTCCCAGCCTGCTGCAGCTGTGTCGTGGTTTATATCGAAAAGCAGAATGTGCAGACGAGGGAAAGCTTTTGTCATCTAAATTAGGCTGATTTGCATATCAGCAAAATGGTTTGGTCAAGTTTGATTTCCCTTTGTCCACATGTGATGGCCTCGTATCAAAGAAGTGCCAAAAAGTGAGACGTAAAACTTCCTAAAGCCAACAGCCTCATGTAATGATTATTGTGTGTTTGTGTGACTTGTTTCCATCAAACTCTGCCCTGAGAAGGATTATTTAGGTCTTATTTGGTGTCTAGCTGCAGCCAAATGTGGAAACATCATGATATTTAATGTCAATTATTCACATTTCTGTATTTTTTCCTTGGCGCCAGTGCAGCAACACACTACTTCATCCTTGCATTCTTTAAAAAACACTGTTTACATGGAAAAGGAAGTTCACTTGAATGTTCACTTCTTCATAGAAATCACTATCTATGAAATAGATAAATGATCTTTTCAACTATGAAGATCCTCCATCATGTATTTTGGCTTTAAAGTCATAAATCTATAAGATCTAAATAGACAACAACTAGTCCTGTGATGCAATTCTGGCAAGAACAAGATTATCAAGTGTAAAATGTGGACATGAGTTCAATCCTGAATCCAGATCTTTTAGAAAACATTCATCACAGCACGGAAATAGGAATAACATAAATGGCAGTGTTATTAATCATCTGTATTCTTGTAAAAGACGAGTGTGGAGAAATGCAGGTGAGCGAAGACGTCCTGTGCTTGAGTGTGTCACGTACTGTAAGATAGTGGTGGTATGTAGTACTCACTGGGAACTCGTGGGATATATACATGAGGCTTATTGCAAGTACAGCAAGTATTACAGTAAGTATTACAGTACCTGCAGTCAGCCATTTTTGCTATACTACTGCAGCTAGAGAAAATAATGAATGAATCTACAATGTTCTATACGTTCAATTCTGTGCAATTTAGAGGATTTTCAGCTCTTAACTGATTTTTAAAATGTGAAGGACCAAAGAGAGAATGACAGATTCCACACATTTTATAATTGTCAGAATGCTCACAAGAAACCACGCAATTGCAGAGAGTATGAATTTCACAGACACTTGCTGGATTAAATGTGATGTTGTCAGCTACTTGGTTCACTTGTGTGCGTTCGGATTTGCAGCAAAAAAAACGTGTAAAAAAGTGTAAAATAAACCTGGATGAAGTCATGGCTGAGAAGGAGGAAATGTGTTGATGTTTTTAGTCGCAGCTGTACACAAAAGTACACAAAAACATCCAGTAGGTGACGCTTCCCGGGGATTGATCAGTATTCCGTCTGAGCGGATTAGCGGGGGGGTTCCCACACAATCAGTAGCATTAAGATTAATTGTAAACGCTTCACTCTTCAGGATCATTCGGACAGATAATCGGCCTCTAATCTGGAACGTCCCTGTGAAAGTCACGACTAATTATGCTGTGGTGCTTTTCGGGGTTTCGCAAATGAAACAAATTGAAAATATGGACTAACTGCAGCCAAACCTTCAGGCATTCGCAACATGTTTGGTTTTTCTTAAAACCCCCGTGATCTGAGACAAGTCAAACCACAGCTTCTACTCCTCTTCCCCAGTCTGAGTAAAAGCTGCAGCTCAGTATTCCTCCCTCCTCTCCCGCCTTGTATCTTCCACCCATTTCCCCTCCCTTCGTTCTGGATCATGATGGCACAAATGAAATTAACAGCGATCGCAGAGCTGCTTATTCATCAGCTTCTAGATAATTTGAATAACAAAACCCTGTTACACCGCGCATAAAGTATAAAAGCCGCCTGGCAGCCACAGGTTGTTGGACAGATTCCCACAAACACAGATCGTCAACCATGGGCAAGGTATGTAGAGTGTGGAGCAGAAAACAAGCACAGTTAGAAAATAAATGTGCAAAAATCAACCCAGAAATGAATGAGAGGGACACAAAACAGTGTCAGCTTCCAAAAGAGAAGTTAAATTTTAAAATCAATATTTTTCTTGTTGCTCTTCTTTTCTACAGATCACCTTCTACGAGGAGAAGAACTTCCAGGGTCGCTCCTATGAGTGCATGAGCGACTGCTCGGACATGACCACCTACCTGAGCAAGTGCAGCTCCTGCAGGGTGGAGAGCGGCTGCTTCATGGTCTACGACCGGCCCAACTACACAGGAAACCAGTTCTTCCTGAGGAGAGGGGAGTACTCCGACTACGGGACTTTTGGCATGAGTGACTCTATCCGATCCTGCCGTTTAATTCCTCAGGTATGCAGAGATTTGGGAATAAGCGATAACGGAGAAACCACTTCAATGTCTAAATAATGTGAAATGTGAATATAGCTGCTAGTTGGTTTCATATTTCCTGCTTTTAAAATGTTGGTTAGAAAGTAAATATTTAATGAGAGAAAAGGGAAATTGTAACTGCAGCTCTGGTTTTGCCACATTTTGCAAAGAAGCTGTTTTACGAGCAGCAGCTAAATGGTTTGGTGCCACGCTGAGCTGTTCCACCTCTGTGCCTTGCTCAACAGCACCGAGGCTCGTACAGGATGAGGATCTTCGAGAGGGAGAACTTCCAGGGCCAGAGTCACGAGCTGCAGGACGACTGCGACAACATCCAGGACCGCTACCGCATGTCCGACTGCCAGTCCTGCAACGTGCAGGACGGCCAGTGGCTGATGTACGAGCAGCCGCACTACAGAGGCCGCATGATGTACATGACTCCCGGGGAGTACCGGAGCATGAGGGAGGTGGGATACAGCGGCATGAGGCTCAGCTCCGTCAGGCGTATAATGGATTCCTGCTGAAGCAGAGAACAAAAATGTGCTGTTGAATAAAGTGAGAGACAAATCCAACACCACCTTGTGACTGTGTCGTCTTATATCAAACAGGAGATTAAATCTGCAGAACTCTGAAGGTCTTCAAAGATAGTTACTGCATCATGTTCACACACTCATGAGGCAGAATTACAACTTTTAATCACATGGACTAGATTACATGCAGGAAACTATAGACAAGTATATATATCATGATGTTCTCCACTGTATACAAACCAAATCCTTCAGTTCACTATATATATATATATCTGCAATGATCATGCAGTAAATCCAACAGATCATACACTTAATAATAGCTTTATTTTATATCATATTACTATATTCTCCATTCAAACATCACGCTGCGATCTGTTTGATTTCACACATCTAATTAGGGCCCGAGCATGAGTGGTCATAATTCAAAGGAATCTTTATGTCTTGCAAAGCTGACGTCTCTCTCTCTCTCAGAATTGGGACATTTCCTCAAACCGTGTAAATATTGAGGTGCGGCGAAGGTTCATCCTTCGCCAAAGGGTCGATGTTGGCATAACTCCACTGTGTATTGTCCTATCACCACCAATCTTCTGTCTCATGATCAGAGTCCAAGCCTGAACAGCTCTATGTGTCAATTTTTTTCAGGCAAAACGTATGCAACGCTTCAAAATGCATGTGCTCGGGCCCGCCCAGTGCTGCTTTGCAGCCCTAGAAATTTTAGAAATTGTATTTTATAGTTGGTATTATCCAGGGTTGAGCAATTCTGGTTCAATTTGAATTTGTTTATTTGTCCCTAAACGAGAAATTTGAGGTTAATTATATCAACACATTTTCATATTCACTTGTTAAAACAACCTATAAATACATGGATTTGTAACACTGTCATAAATGATTCAATTCAAATTTATTTGTACAATCTCAACAAACATTATCAAAAGACACTGAACATAGTTAGATGGAATATAAGGATTAAAGAAGGTAAAAGTTTGAGTGCTTCACTTTACACTGCGGAAATGAAAGACCAAGCTTCCATCGATTGGTTTTATATGAAGATGATGATGAAGATGATGAAGATGATGGTGATGAAGATGGTGATGAAGATGAGGAACAAACTGCTGCAGACGCTCCTCTGGGCCCCAGAGACGTTTCATCAAGTGTGGAAATGTGACGATAAAACATCATGAGATAATCTTGGGATCACAGATCACAAAATTAAAAAAAATGTGCAATATCGATTTTTCCTCAATGGCTACTTGTTAATCTCCCACAACAATAAAATTATTTAAAATGTATAAACTTAACACACGTCCCTGTTACAACTCATATTCAGAGACAGTAAATAAAGATGGACGACGTATCTCCACTTCCTCCCACTCTCCAGAAATGAAGCCAAAATATCCCGGCGCAGCCATCTTATCTAGTGATGTCATACAGATCCAGGGTCTGCACGGTAGCAGCCAGGGGGTGGAGCCACGGTATCAAGGTCCCACCCATACACATGCTTGACCAATTACAATGCAGTCTTAGCTGTCAATCATGTGACATAGTGACTCTAGTTTTTCTTTTCTTTCTACGTCTGATGATCATAATATTTCAGTATATTTGCTCAGTACATTTTCAGATAGTATGTTGTATAGTGCTTATTTTACTGGTGTACTATTTGAAATAACATAAGTAACAACATACCCAAGTAAAAATACAAGTAAAAGTTACCACATTTAAAATGTATATAAGTAGGATATATGTTTGCTTAGAATATCAAAGGGAAAAGTATGTGTATTTTAAAATGAATACAACAGTAAAAAAATAAGTTACTCCAATATTATTATTATGTCGCAAGTTAATGGTGTTTTGTTCGTTATATTGGTAAAGTGATTGTAGGTGTTAATTAACTGGTAATAACTGGTTTTATAAGTAAAAATAATAAATAAATATAGGAAATGTTGCGGTTGGAAATCAAAGGCAGGAGGCGTCGTTCTCAAGTTCAAATTAAGCAGGTTTATTCAGAGGTCACAGGTCAGGAAACTGCGGTGTCTAGCAAATGATCATGCATGGTCCACTGATCCTGTACAGGAAAAAATGGCGTTTAGTCAGAGTGCGTACAAAGCTTATATATCGATACTGGGCTTGACAGAGGTTCTTCTTGGATTGGGATTGGTCGGATCTCGTCGGGTTGTCCTCCTGGCGTCGTTTGGTCCTCCTCCTGGCGTTGCGTGATGACGTGCAAGCGGTGTCGGTTACTAGAGTTCATGAGCATAATGCCTCGCGTGTGTGCTTATTTTATGTGTGTGTGAAGTGAAGTGAGGTCATAGAAAACTGTGAGAAAGGCATGAAAACCTCTAGTCTAATCTGTCCGCTGTGTGTGTGTGAGGGAGTCTCAGAACTAATATAATGAAGTGATTCATGAAGCCAGAGGTTTGAAAACCTGTTATCTGTCCGCTAAGGCAGACTCCCTTTTTAAGGAGTATGAACCATTCTGAGGTTGAGAAGCAGGAGAAGAACTATGTGTTATGTTTGTGTGTTTACGCTATGCGTATCTGACTACACGTTAAAGTGTGTGTATGTGTGTGAACAGTGGTGTATTGTCAATAGAAATGATAAATATTGAATTGAATGTCGCCATGAAGTAACCTGTGAATAGAACAAAGTGTTTTTGTAACTGTAACACAACACAACACAAAGAGTCCCAGAGCGTTGCCCACCTGTAGCCCACCGGAGCCGCTGCACTTGGCACCACACCAGATTCATGCACTCTGGAATAATAACCATTTACGGAGCGATTCAACAAACATCATGGCCGTGCACGCTGCTCTGCTGAGTAAGACGTTCAAGACAATGGCTCCACAGGTCATTTGACATCATGACGGGTATAAAAGTGACGGGGGGTCTGCAGGTACCAGAGCAATCAGGGGCAGGACCGAGCAGCAACATGGGCAGAGTAAGAGGACGTTTTATTATGCTGTAATTTAAGATTATAAATCAAATTGAATGACAGATGTGTGAAATTGAACAAAGGATGAAGGATTTTAAATCAATCTTTTGTTTTCAGATCATCTTCTACGAGGACAAGAACTTCCAGGGTCGCTCCTATGAGACCAGCAGCGACTGTGCCGAGCTGACCTCCTACCTGAGCCGCTGCAACTCCTGCCGGGTGGAGAGCGGCTGCTTCATGGTCTACGAGCGCCCCAACTTCATGGGCCACCAGATGCTGGTGCGGAGGGGCGAGTACCCCGACAACCAGCGCATGATGGGGATGACCATGAGCGATTGCATCCGGTCCTGCCGCATGATCCCCATGGTACCAAGCTTCCATAGGACCTGTGATTTAAATATAAAAGGATGAAAAAAGTCAACAAACTCATGTAAAGAAACAGTATTTTCTATCCCGAGGTAATGTTCATGTCTTTCTACAGCACCGTGGCCAGTTCAGGATGAAGATCTACGAGAGGGAGAACTTTGGCGGTCAGATGAACGAGCTGCAGGACGACTGCGACTCCGTACAGGAGCGTCACCGCATGTCCGAGTGCCAGTCCGCTCACGTGATGGACGGCCACTGGCTGATGTACGAGCAGCCGCACTTCAGAGGCCGCATGCTGTACCTGAGGCCCGGGGAGTACAGGAGCATGAGGGACATGGGCACGGGTCCCATGGACATGAGGATCGGATCCATCAGACGCATCATGGAGTCCTGTTAGACCCAACTGAACCAGCTTGAAAAATGTGATCAATAAATATTAATAAATGTTTCATATCATACATTTTGTGGGTTTGTCTTTGTAAAAGTTTGAAATTCTTTCAAATATATACGTCACATGATGCGTGGCACATTAAATATGAATTTGAAAGGAGGAGAATTGTGAGACTGAGCTTGATTTTCCAGAAGTTTCTTGAAATTTCTGCAGTAAAAGTTGTTAAATACATTAAAATTTGAGTTTTCAAAGGAACAATACAGCAAATACATAAATTTAAGGGAATAAATAATTTCTAGCTTGTCACTGTTTAATCCTTAAGTGTTTGGATTCCAGCTGCACCTGATATTAATGTTATTTACACTAAACATCTATTAAGTTTATTTTACTTTAATTAATGAACAACTATGGCTGTGAGGCTCTGATGTTGTGCAGGTGAAAGAGACTGACCCCTCAAATTAACTTTGGATAAACACAGACTTTGGATTTTATTTTTTCACTCACACTGTAAAATAAATTGTGAAAGGATGATGATGATGAATGATAATAAAGGATGACTGATTATTATATTGAGCAAGTGAATGTGGTTTAAAGATGGATTTATTAAGTAAGATTGAAGGTGGTGTAAGAGACCAAAAACTTTATTAATCATCAGTCCTTAGAAATAAGGGTTTGAAGGAGACATCTCTCATAAATATCATCTATATTAAGTGTTTATTCATCTGATGGAGGAACTGTGATAAATGTTAAAAAATGTTCATCTGATTTATTCCATATTGTTAGAAATGACACATTAAGAGCAGCCAGAGCAATAAACTGTTGTTAGTAGTAGTAGTTTCCAAATAAAAATTGATAAAAAAAATAATTTGTGTGGTCGTGTTTTTTAAGATCAAACTTTTACCACTCTGCTAAAAGGTGATTTTAAAGTAAAAGTTTTAACCAGTAAAGACTGCAGAAGGGTTTCAAATGAACTGAGACGTCTCTGCAGGGAAAAATAATAATAAGGCTGTAAATCAAGATGAGGAAGGATAATGCCAATTTGTGCTCGCTTCAGACTCATGAACATCTTATTTTCAAGCCCACTGTTCCTTAAAGACACGTTTATCCACCTCGTGATTCTAGTTTTTAGATTCACTGAGAAGATTGAAGAAATGTCAGGTACGTTGAACGTCAGGTGACGACATTGATATCGTCTGAAAATGCAGGAGCGGCTGAAGTTTATCCCCGAAACAAGAAAAAAGGAGAAGTGAGTGGAATTCATCCTCTGGTTTTTATGTGATCATAAAGTGAAACACCAGCAGAAACCGAGCTGATTCAAGTTTATTGATCTACAACATCTTTATTATCATTTAATTACTTTTGATGTGCAAACCTTCCTTTGATTTTGAATTCAAAAGTAAACTGATTTGATTGGTAATCCTTCCTGAAGCCAAAGAAAAAAATAAACAAGTATATTCACATCTAAGAAGTTATCCTGTCCTTTTTCTCACAGTGTGGATTTTTATATTTAATTGTATTTTTGGAATGAGTTTGAGTTCATCACATAATGTTCTGATAATAAAAACCTCTTGTTAAGGAAATTAATCATTTTTAATATTGGGCTGTGTGAATAACAGAATATTTCACGAGAAGAAGTGATGACTTATAAGGTCTGCTCTTTATAAATCACATTTTTTATGTAGTAATCATACGTTAAATAGAAAATAATAGGTATGTAAAAATACATACATATATCAATAAATCATATCATTTCTTAAATATTATATTATACACATATCATATAATAGATGTTTTTGACTTATACTGGTGCAAAAATTAATATTTTAAAAATATATAACATATACTGTATGAGTCAAGATGGCTTTTTTTTAAGAATCCCTTGTTCATCATTTGTTTCTGGTGAATTCTGTAAAGTTATAACATGTCTACACGAAAAACATTGAATCTAATTTGTTTATATGAAAGAATATTTAATCACATTCTAAATGCAACAGTCTCCTTCTCATTCAGTGAGTGGATTCCCCAGCTCACTGTGGGAGACACACGCCACTATGTTTGGAAGCTTCTCTTTATTTTCTTTATGCTGGATCACAATGCTGCACGTATACAGTACATGCATTTCCACCAGAGTGGCACCGTGCCAGATAGTAAAGCACTAGCGCCCTGGCTGCCCGGCAGGCTTCTGCTGACTCAGGGATTGTTGCACAATAGAAGCCCTAATTACTTTTTTCACATTGAGCAGGTATAAAAGTAACGGATAGCAGCAACAGGGATTCACAGCAGCTTCGATCCAGTCCTGACTAAACCACCGTAAGAACCATGACCATGGGCAAGGTAGGTACTGGGAATGATCCGTGCAAAACCATTTAATAATGGAAAATATGTATGAAGCTTTCAAAGAATCAACATGGTGGACGGTTGCTTTTAAGGAGAATGTTACTGTTGCTGATTAGGCCTTTGTTTTTCAGATCATCTTCTACGAGGACAGGAACTTCCAGGGTCGTCACTATGAGACCAGCAGCGACTGCCCTGAGCTGACGTCCTACCTGAGCAGGTGTCACTCCTGCAGGGTGGAGAGCGGCTGCTTCATGGTCTACGACCGCCCCAACTTCATGGGAAACCAGCACCTGATGAGGAAGGGCGAGTACTCCGACTACATGAGCATGATGGGAATGTCAGACTGCATCAGGTCCTGCCGTACGATCCCTGCGGTAAGATTTACTTCTCTGGACGTTGTTTGATTTATCTTTGAACGGTTGTCTGATCCTCTGGTTCTCTGGTTTCCAGCACCGAGGATCCTACAAGATGAAGATCTTTGAGAAGGAGAACTTCGGCGGTCAGAGCAACGAGCTGATGGACGACTGCGACAACATCCAGGACCGCTACCGCATGTCCGACTGCATGTCCTGCCAGGTGCAGGACGGCCACTGGCTGATGTACGAGCAGCCCAACTACAGAGGCAAGATGATGTACATGAGGCCCGGAGAGTACAGGAGCTTCAGGGACATGGGCATGAGCAGCAGCAAGTTCATGAGCATGAAGCGCATCATGGATTCCTGCAACTAAATGTTTTCCTTAATTCCACTGAATAAATTAAAACGCTCTATTTTCTAAATCTATTCGCACTCTTTGTTTTACTGGTTATTTCCTTTAACACCTCGAGAAAACTTGTCAGAGATGCATATAAGAACGTCATGATAAAACCAAATAAAGATTTTAATTTGTAAAAATTGTTTCAAGTGTCTTGCTGTGTCTTTGCAATTTAATTCACTTCTGACGTATTTAGTCCTGTTTTGTTTGGAGAATTGAAAACAGATGGTTAACATATATTTTAGTACTGGTGCAGAGTTCATCATAAATAAAGTAGCAAATATATTATAGTTAGTTTTGGTTTCACATTGTATTTTAGGAACTAAAGAATTTTGTCTGACATACAGACGTCATGTGGGCGGAGTCTACCTACGTGGGCGGAGTCTACCTATACTTGACTCTGATTGGATTGTAGACATCAGCGTGAGGTATGTTGGGGTGAAGCAGTCTCTCTGTTTGAATGGATACAATTAATGAACCAGTTTATTTGGTTGCTACGGTAAATAGTTATGGTATTACTCCAATCAGCACCTTCAGGCGCAGTACTTCAGTACTACAGTACTATAGTATTACAGCACTCCACAGTACTCCGCAGTACTACAATACTCAACAGTACTACAGTATTCCACAGTGTTACAGTACAGTACTCAGCAGTTCTACACTACTATAGTACTACACACTAGATCGTCGGAGGTGAAGACTGCAGCTGCTTCCTCTTCTTCTTCTTCTTCTTCTACTGTTTAATTCTGTCTCTACTTACTGTGATTGGTCCAAAAGTCCAAACTATCCAACAAAGTGTTTTCACTGCAAACCAACAGAACCACGTTCAGTTTGATCCAGAACCAGAACACCTCTCCCGGTCTGGGGAGCCTTGGGTCTGTTGGTCTGGACCTACTGTTCAGAAACTAGTTTGAAGGTCAAGTCCAAACACTTTAAGAAGTTAACTGGTTGGGAGTGTTCACACTGGTCCTGGTTGAACTCGCTGTCTCTCAGCTAAGGTCAGGGCAGCTGCATATCCCATAATACACCAATACAAATCTTAAACTACAACTAAGGTGGTATGAGGCATCATGCCAAGCACTTGGTCTTAGAAATAAACACTTGATAAACAACAGCCGTGATAAACAACTCTCGTTAGTGTTTGCAGCTCGGAGGCAAACACACGAAACTCAGGGGTTATTACCCAAATGCAAATATAAAGATTGTACATAAAAACAAATACTAAGTGACCTAAGTCACTTGCACACTTCTCTTCTCTCATCTCTCCTCTTTTCATCCAATCACAACCTGACACACTCGCTTTGAACCAATCACCTGTGAGCAGACAAAGTTTAAATTGTTCTCTCTGTCCTGTCATTTAGCTCCGCCCATGAACCCCCTCAACTCTTCAAACCGTCCAATCAGAAGCCCCCATGAGACGTTTCATCTTCAGTTCCCTCCTCCTCATCACCTCCTCCTGGGTGGAGCCTCTGAGGAGAAGTTTCTTCTTCATACAACTGTTTCCTTGTTTCCACTAAAAGCATCAAAGTCGCCTTAATAATAAATTCACTTCATCCTAAGTCACTGGTTCCCATGTCTTTTCTATAAGTCTCCTCTGATTGGATTAGAATGTGAATGGAGTCGTAGCGTTTGCCTCAGAATTGTTGATGTGTCAAAAAACTATTATATTTCAAACAATCACATTTTTTAAGTTAGTATTCTTGAAAATAACTGGCAAACTAATTATCTGAATGCAATGATGGGAAGATGCTCCCTGCAACAGATTGTTTTATACAGCCACACTTTAAGAGCTTGACACAACTAGTGACATGAACACAAACACACACACACACAACATGGTATGAATAGAGCTGTGGGTAAAGGCTGATCAGTGCACGTGTAACATAAATGCATTTAATGTCCAAATCCACAACGAAACTACCACCGACCAAAGTGGCAGAATATCACATGCATCAGCATTAATCAAATTGTGTGAATTCTCAAACATAAAACTCAGAAAAATAAAATAATCTACATGAATAAATCCCTACAAATATTGAGAATATTTCACATTAATTTCCTGTTCAAGGCCTGAAAACTGTAATTGTGATAATTATCTGTTATTTGTCGACTGAATCTTTCATCTGTGATTAAATGTTAGTTTGTAAAACTGGGAAATAAATGAATGAAAAAATGAACCTATAATTAAGCTAATTAACATTTTGAGTAGTCGTCTGCTTCAGTCAAAATTTGTATCGTGCAGCTTCCTGCAACAATTTCAATGCTCTAAATAAAATATGCATATGACAGCAAAAACCTGCTGCATCTCTTTTTTGAAAGAAAGTTCTGCTAAGGGGTTATGACCCTGTTGGTATATGGGTAAACAACTCCATAGGCTTCTATAGTAGGTTGCTGTGTCAGGACTTTGAACAATAGAGGGGACACAGGGTCTTTGTCTGTGTCCAGGTATAAATGAGACATGTCCAGACCAGCAGGGTATCAGTTCACCAACAGTTCTCTGAGAGGTCTGAGCAAACCACCGCAGTCAACATGGGCAAGGTAGGAAACTAAAAGAGAATTATCAAATCAAAATAGAAGGAATATTTCAATGCGTTAGTGTCATCGAGTCCCTTTAATTTGTTTTTCTTTTCTGCAGATCATTTTTTACGAGGAGAAGAACTTCCAGGGCCGCACCTATGAGTGCATGAGCGACTGCTCCGACATGTCCTCCTACCTGAACAGGTGCCAGTCCTGCAGGGTGGAGAGCGGCTGCTTCATGGTCTACGACCGCACCAACTACATGGGAAACCAGTACTACATGAGGAGGGGCGAGTACTCCGACTACATGAGCATGATGGGAATGAGCAGTGGTATCAAGTCTTGCCGTATGATCCCCATGGTAGGATTCACACACAGCAACAAAACTTCTGACATCCACCGAATGATAATGTGTTTTCACTAAATGAATGATTCTGTGACTTCAACAGCACCGTGGCCAGTTCAGGATGAAGATCTACGAGAGGGAGAACTTCAGCGGTCAGAGCAACGAGCTGATGGACGACTGTGAGAACATCATGGAGCGTTACCGCATGTCCGAGTGCCAGTCCTGCCAGGTGCAGGACGGCCACTGGCTGATGTACGAGCAGCCCAACTACAGAGGCAAGATGATGTACATGAGGCCCGGAGAGTACAGGAGCTTCAGGGACATGGGCATGAGCGGCACCAGGTTCATGAGCATGAGGCGCATCAACGACATGTGCTAGTTGTACATTCTGACTTCAATAAATGATATAACTTTCTAAACTCTGGCTTTGTGGTATTTAATATAACTATAATCTTCCAAAAAAAGATTTTTGCTCTTTCTAATTACACATGTCTGCAGTAAGAATTCTACTAAATCACTTTGTTCAGTTTTATTTCTGCATCGTCTCTCCTGGAAAATTACAAGAAAATAAAAACTTCAATAATATGACTCAATATCTCCTGATAACACAAAACTAAACTGTATATTGAGCAACATGTTGGCTTATTTATAACAATTTAAATACATGACACATCAGGACGGATAAAGACGTCACCGATAGACGTTGTGATGTTAGTTGGCTCGCAACTTTGGTCCAGACTGAGAATATGTCACCAACTTCTTATTGCTCTGGTGATTCCTTGACTTCCTGTGACCTCATAAGTTATAATAAACCTACGAGGGCATAAAAACCTTGTACTCGTATGAATCCACTATCCGCGATCTTTGATTGCTGCAGTACAATCAATTTGAAGAAATGTCCTATGGTCACCTGGTAGCGTTGGTGCCACCCTCACAATGGGTTTGAATCCCTCTCCACAGGCTGCAGGTTCATTTCTGACTTGGCACTTTTCTGCGACAATCAGGTTTGAACTGTTTTTTCAAAAAAATAAATGAAATGGGAGAAATAACCCAGAAATACTTTGAAAAAAGATTCTCTCTAAAACCTGCAGGGTTTCATTCTGAGTCCTGTCTGAGGATTAGTGTTGTGTCTTCACGTTGAATCACGAGTCAAACCCTGGGAATCTGAATTTACTCCTGGAATTACTTCTTGGCTTGTGATATTTATACATGTTTCTGTCAAAATTAGAGGAAACAAATGAAAATGTCCTAATGAAATCCAGTTTAACCCTCATTATAGATTTATCAATACGTTTCAGGCATAAAAGTAAAGTACATTCAAGAAAAATAAATAAACGCAATACACACAGTGAAATACAGAACATTTATATATTTTTGCAAATTGTCCCATGAATGCAGATTAAATTCGGTTATTTTCTGTTTTCTGATAATAGTATATCTCTACTCTGAGGTACGGAAGCCCTGACGTTCAAATCACAAATCATTATCAAAGCAGGTATCGACTTCTTAAGTTGGAAGTTAATGTTTGGCTTTGTAATTTCTTCTTGTGTTTTGTGTTTGAAGAAACTGGACATCTTCAAGCCCTTTATGATCCAGTGAAACCATCATTGAATGGTTAATTCAGGTTACGTGGACATTGAATCTGTTTTTATGTTGCTTGAGGGATTAAAATAAAAATTCCAATCATTGTCTACATGAAACATTTTGTGTGTGTTTTATTTCTTGACTCTTTAAACGATTCTTTTTGTTGTTGAACTTTTATTAAAAAACAATATGAAGAACATATTTAATTTATGGACCTTCACATCGATATTGATCCACTGACCCAAAATATTAAATTGAAATAATTTATAGAATAGAAGACATTCAGACAAAGTGTATGAGGTAGATCTAATTCATAACAATACATAATAAGAAATAGTGTATTCACGTTTTATAAATAGTTTACTGCACATTACAATATGCTTGTAAGCAGATATTAGTATTAAAACATTTATACATGAACTCCAAACATTATCTTCTCCTGTGGACACAAACATATTGCGGCAAATATAGTAAAACACAGTTGTGATAATATAACATACGTCTTCATTGAAGAAATTTTAATTGTTGACTCATTTTATTGAGTAATAACCACTTAAAAAGTGCTTATAGCTGCAAACAACAACAGCAAAGTGTGTTATAGCATGTTATTAAGCGATAACTGTCATTAAATGTTAAATGGAGGTAATTCAACTATTAATTAATGGACACAATTTTAAAAGGGGAGTCCCACACGACTATTACTCTAGCTCTTTTTATAAATGTGTCAGTTATTTTTAATAAATAATCCTATTTATTGACTTTCTACTTATTTAATGAATTATCAACTATATCATCTATTTATTTATTTGTATTTATCCATTTTATCTGCCTGTCTGGTTTTATTTCTTCCTCGTCGATCACTTGACATCCTAGAGAAGAAAAGTGCCGTTTGAATAAAGCTGATTATTACTATAACTGTATTTATGGACCAGAAATTCTGTAATTTTTCTAATAAAATCATTGGCTGTAAATACACTTTGCATGTTTTATTTTTATCTGCATTTTATACCTTATTGACATGTCAGGCAATAGGACACTCATGCCTTTAAATTGTTCACTTATGAATGAGTGAGCCACCCAGCCTGTTGTTGTGAATTGTGTAAAAGAGGCGATTGTTTGTATTGTGAAAACGCTCATTGTTTTTACTTCTCTGTGGAAAAATCCATTCTAAAGTCTTCTCGGGTTCGAGTCACATTGAAACGTGACACACACCCCTCGACCCTCCACAGGCCTCTATACCATGTTGCTGAGTCAGGGCTTCACACAATGGGAGCCGCAGATTCTTTAGGTTTGGTCAGGTATAAAAGTAACGGTTAAAACAGGACAGACATCAGTGCAGCAGCTTCTCTATTCTCTGACTAACTCCCACTACCACCATGACCATGGGCAAGGTAAGCAGACACACACCTCACACACTCTTTCTCATTGGATCTTCTGACATTATTTCAATTTGAACAAGCTTTACATTCCTACACTTTGCATTCTGTCCTTTTTCTCCAGATCACTTTCTACGAGGAGAAGAACTTCCAGGGTCGCTCCTATGAGTGCATGAGCGACTGCTCCGACATGACCTCCTACCTGAACAGGTGCCACTCCTGCAGGGTGGAGAGCGGCTGCTTCATGGTCTACGACCGCACCAACTTCATGGGAAACCAGTACTTCATGAGGAGGGGCGAGTACTCTGACTCCATGAGCATGATGGGAATGAGGGACTGCATCAAGTCTTGCCGCATGATCCCCATGGTGAGCATGAAGTTGTGCACAGGCAGCAGCGTCTGCTGATATCACATCATTTTGACGTTTCTCTGACACAAAGTAAACTCTTGATTTTGCTTTCCAGCACCGTGGCCAGTTCAGGATGAAGATCTACGAGAGGGAGAACTTCGGCGGTCAGAGCAACGAGCTGATGGACGACTGCGACAACATCCAGGACCGCTACCGCATGTCCGAGTGCCAGTCCTGCCAGGTGCAGGACGGCCACTGGCTGATGTACGAGCAGCCCAACTACAGAGGCAAGATGATGTACATGAGGCCCGGAGAGTACAGGAGCTTCAGGGACATGGGCATGAGCGGCACCAGGTTCATGAGCATGAAGCGCATCACCGACATGTAAAAACTGTTGTATACAATGTGTCTGAATAAGCCGAAAGAATAAACACTTTTTGGACTAAAAATTGCTACCTGTTTCATAACTTCATGTTGATTTGTTGAGCAGCCGTTGAGTTTTAATGTGAGGAGACGACTCCAGTGGTATCATCACATACCCTCAATAGTTAAAACATCTTTTTACGTCACAAAAACTCTACAGATGATGAAACAGAACCAGTTCATTCCCAGATTATCGTGGGATGTGTTGGTTTTGAAAGTCTCACCAACAATTTCAACTGATTTACAGATTAATAATCACATTCATATAATTTAAACACATCAGAAAACAAACACTGGTTTTAACAAAGTGTCTAATTGTAATAAAGTGTAGCTTGTTTCTCCCAAAAATGAGTTAAGAGTAAAGATTAAATGATAATATGACTGTTGATCATTTCTGTTTAAATGACAGTATTACATTTACCAAATAAATCAGTTGATAATGACAATAAAACAATGTGGAATAAAACCCAGGAAACGTTGTTAACATCTCAACAGATGTTATCCTTAAAACTACTAGAGTAGTAGTCAGATACATATACAATACACATAATTATGCTTTTTAGAGAACACATTGGTTTGGGTTTGAATCCACTCTCAGTCATTAGCTGATGTATCTATAAACTCCAGTGACCATATTTTCATGAGCAGGAATATTCGTGATCTTCCTGAGAGTCGGATGATTTTCATGACCTCTTGACCTTCACTCGACTGCCATTGTCAGTTCAAAGTTGCACCTCACTGACATTTCATCTGCATTGTATGAACCCAAAAGCTTTTGTTGTTGCGCATGACCTCCACTGACCTTTTCTCTGGCACCACCATCAGTCCAAAAAAAATATTAAAATCTATCTGGCTGAGAGGATGAGCCCAGATGATGAACCTCTGCAGTGGCAGAGCTAGGGTTTTCATAAACCAGGGGCCATGAAGGGGCCTACTACAGCTTTCAGCAAAGTCACAAATCATTGAAAATACTATTAAAATAGTTCCTTGTTACAAACTGTCATATTTATTATAAGTAAGTGACCACTTAAAGGATCCGTATGTAGAATTTAGAAACCTCTAGTGGTGAAGTTGCACGTTGCAGCTGAACACCCCTCACCTCACCCTCCACTTTTACAAACATTAAAGAACCTGTGGCAGCTTCAGTTGTCATAAAAACTCAAAAGTGTTTAGTTTGTCCAGTCTGGGCTACTATCAAAAAACATGGCTGCCTCCGTAGAGAGGAGCCACTCCTGATGTAAATGTAAAGTATTTAAATATAAAGTATTTAAATATGAGGTATTTAAATTTAAAGGGCTCATTCTAGGGTAAAGAAAACAACAATTTGTACAATTTAGATGAAACACACAAGTGAAAACATCACTAGGATTAGTCTAGATTCTGCCAAAAGATCCTTTCAACTAAATCTTACACACCGGACCTTTAATTAAAAGAATAATGAAAGACTACCGACAGGAAAGGGCCGTTCAGGGGCAAATCAGCTCCTCAAAAGTGAAACCAAAATATCTTGACCGCCCCCTGGTGGCAGGCTGCGGTACAGGTCATAAATCCTGCCTCTTCCAGGTGGGATATTGACCAAAAAGTCAAAGTACAAGTGAATAAAATGTTTCCATTGTTGGTTTCACTCATTTTAGTTTTTTTTTAATCACACTGATGTTTGTTCACGTTTCACTTAATTGATAAAAAGGTCATGATTGACAGCTGAGACTGAGTCACGATTGGTCGAGCCCGTGTATTGTACAACAGGAGAAAGAGCACATACTTCTTCCATCTTTATTTACAGTCTGTGATTTGTGTATCTGTTAATTCACTTTGAGCAATATCTATTTGGGCAAATCAAATACACACAATACATAAAACACAATCAATTGAATACAACAGAAAACATCTGAAAGAAACATACAAACTGTATAACACACTTGCTCTAAATCATGTATTAGAACATAATAAAAACACTAAATCGTAATTCAAATAACCAAATACATTGAAATGAAAGCCCACACGGGTCGTTCTCTGAATTGTCACCTGCCTCAGCCCATTCAAATATTACAAACACGTTTATAAATAGCTTTCTGTTATGGGTGAAAGGGCTTTTTACTCAAACCTGTGTTCTAGAGGCTTCAATAATGAGTTGATGAGTAAGGGGTTCTCTGAGGGGGGCCACTTGTTCTGTCCATCCAGTCAGGTATAAAAGGAAAGGGTTAAACCATGGTAGTCAGTCAGTAGCACAGAGTGAACACATCCACAGCCAACATGAGCAACACCGGCATGAACATGAGGGGAAAGGTGCTTCCGATCAGCTTTTTTAATCAGCTGAAAATTACTTATTTTAATTTCACCTATCTACTGTTTTTTACCATCTAACTTTTATGACTCATTTTTTTCCAGATCATCTTCTACGAGGAGAAGAACTTCCAGGGTCGCACCTACGAGTGCATGAGCGACTGCTCCGACATGACCTCCTACCTGAACAGGTGCCAGTCCTGCAGGGTGGAGAGCGGCTGCTTCATGGTCTACGACCGCACCAACTACATGGGAAACCAGTACTTCATGAGGAGGGGCGAGTACTCCGACTACATGAGCATGATGGGAATGAGGGAGTGCATCAAGTCTTGTCGCATGATCCCCATGGTAACTACTCCGTCCACTGTATATAATTAACTAGTACTTCTACAGCTCTGACATTTTTCTGACGCGCATCTTTCTTTCGGCTCTCCAGCACCGTGGCCAGTTCAGGATGAAGATCTACGAGAGGGAGAACTTCGGCGGTCAGAGCAACGAGCTGATGGACGACTGTGAGAACATCCAGGACCGCTACCGCATGTCCGAGTGCCAGTCCTGCCAGGTGCAGGACGGCCACTGGCTGATGTACGAGCAGCCCCATTACAGAGGCAAGATGATGTACATGAGGCCCGGAGAGTACAGGAGCTTCAGGGACATGGGCATGAGCGGCACCAGGTTCATGAGCATGAGGCGCATCACAGATTCCTGCAACTAAAAGTTCACTCAATGTTCAATGTCTGTAGCAAATGCCACTAAATAAAGAAATTGCTGCACTCAATGATTTTGTATGGAGCTTACTGCCTTGTCACAAGATTGTTCACTACCACACAGTAATAAATGATGGGTCATTGAACTCAACATATTCATTGTGCTGTGTTTTTAATTCCATGACACATTTGTCTTTACAATTTGAAGATCAACTCAACAGACAAAGGAACCATAAACCTTCAGAAATGAAAATTTAAGAGAAAAGTATGGTTTTTAATTTGTCAAAGTAAAAAAAAATGTTTACGTGTCTGACACATTTGACTGCTTTAGTGTGGGGCATCTAAACTATTAGTTGTACAAATTAATATCACAAATCGTGAATGAATACACAGTTAGCTTTGACAACTATGCTACAATATATTGGTTCAAGCTAGTGACGTCTTGTTTCTGGTTTCAAAACCTGGATGAACATCTACAGCATCTGAGACACTTTGGAAAACTGTGATTTCAGAGGCGACGTTGTGGTTGAGCCGTGAACAGGAGGAGCCTTTTAGTTATTTATACGATTAACAAGCTACAACTACAGGTTCACACAACATTAATAGAACGGACATGATGAATATAAATACATATATAAACATAAACAAAAAAAGAAAAAGGCTAACTTACCCTGTTGAGCTTCTTTGCTCTCGAGCCAATGGAAGCATGAAGCAAGCTGATGTAAGTTTGGTGTCGATGCATCATAGACAATAAACATAACTCTCATTAGGTCTAGCTGACGATTAGTACGATTAAAAAGCTGAAAATATAAAAATTCCATTAGGAAACAATGATCAAAGATGGACTACAAGACAAAAAACTGACGCAAAAGGGAGCCACTTACGAAACTAGCTATTGTTGGTTGAACGTGAAGGTTCGATGCCGGGCGGTTGGATCACTCTTAACATGAGTAAACAACAGGATGAAGACAGATGACGTCTTTCGGCCAAACGTCACTTTTCTCCACACAAGCACTCACTTCCTGCTTCTGACTCTCATGTGACTGAACTGATCAATAAGAAGCCAGAAAGGCCACAGAGGCAGATTCAACAAACCATTAACTCTTGTTCCAATGTAAATGTATAAATAATACATGTGTAAACATGTAAATGTATAAAAAATGTTTAAAAATGTAAATGTATAAAAATTATGTGGAAACATTTAACTGTATAAATATTACATGTGTTAACATTTAAATGTATAAATATTATATGTGTAAACATTTAAATGTATTAATATTATGTGGAAACATTTAAATGTATAAATGTTATATGCGTGAACATAAATGTCAATAACTTCATTGTAAAGTTTAGTTTGGTGCCAATGCAACATTTTATCCAATAAATAATTCTCTCAATACTTCTTGTCTTTCTGCGTTTGTAAGATGACGAAGCAAAACTACGAAAATTAAGTTTCACACTCCTTGAACATTGAGCACATATTTGAACTAAGAGACAAATAAGCGTATTAATGAGCTATTAAATGACCGTGATTCGTAAGTCGTGCATCTGACGGAAGCTAATATGAGCCCATTCACCCGTTTTTACTCAAACCTGTGTTCTAGAGGCTTCAATAATGAGTTGATGAGTAAGGGGTTCTCTGAGGGGGGCCACTTGTTCTGTCCATCCAGTCAGGTATAAAAGGAAAGGGTTAAACCATGGTAGTCAGTCAGTAGCACAGAGTGAACACATCCACAGCCAACATGAGCAACACCGGCATGAACATGAGGGGAAAGGTGCTTCTGATCAGCTTTTTTAATAAGCTGAAAATTACTTATTTTAATTTAACCTATCTACTGTTTTTACGATTTAACTTTTATGACTTATTTTTTTCCAGATCATCTTCTACGAGGAGAAGAACTTCCAGGGTCGCACCTACGAGTGCATGAGCGACTGCTCTGACATGACCTCCTACCTGAACAGGTGCCAGTCCTGCAGGGTGGAGAGCGGCTGCTTCATGGTCTACGACCGCACCAACTACATGGGAAACCAGTACTTCATGAGGAGGGGCGAGTACTCCGACTACATGAGCATGATGGGAATGAGGGACTGCATCAAGTCTTGTCGCATGATCCCCATGGTAACTACTCCGCCCACTGAATATTACTTACTAGAACTTCAACAGCTCTGACATTTTTCTGACGTGCATCTCTTATTCGGCTCTCCAGCACCGTGGCCAGTTCAGGATGAAGATCTACGAGAGGGAGAACTTCAGCGGTCAGAGCAACGAGCTGATGGACGACTGCGACAACATCCAGGACCGCTACCGCATGTCCGAGTGCCAGTCCTGCCAGGTGCAGGATGGCCACTGGCTGATGTACGAACAACCCAACTACAGAGGCAAGATGATGTACATGAGGCCCGGAGAGTACAGGAGCTTCAGGGACATGGGCATGAGCGGCACCAGGTTCATGAGCATGAGGCGCATCGGGGAGTCCTGCAACTAAAAGTTCACTCAATGTTCAATGTCTGTAGCAAATGCCACTAAATAAAGAAATTGCTGCACTCAATGATTTCCTATGGAGCTTACTGCCTTGTCACAAGATTGTTCACTACCACACAGTAATAAATGATGGGTCATTGAACTCAACATATTCAATGTGCTGTGTTTTAAATTCCATGACACATTTGTCTTTACAATTTAAAGATCAACTCAACAGACAAAGGAACCATAAACCTTCAAAATGAAAAATTAAATGAAATGTAGGCATATTTGTCAAAGTAAAAAAATTAACGTGTCTGACACATTTGACTGCTTTAATGTAAGGCATCTAAATTATAAGTCGTACAAATTAATATCACAATTCGTGAATGAATACACAGCTTTGACATCTATGCTACAATATATTGGTTCAAGCTTGTGACGTCTTGTTCCTGGTTTCAAAACCTGGATGAACATCTACAGCATCTGAGACACTTTGGAAAACTGTGATTTCAGAGGCGACGTTGTGGTTGAGCCTTGAACAGGAGGAGCCTTTTAGTAATTTATACAATTAACAGGCTACAACTACAGGTTCACACAACATTAATAGAAAGGACATGATGAATATAAATACATATATAAATATAAACTAAAAATT
The DNA here is from genome assembly GCF_963576545.1 of Limanda limanda. NCBI lineage: Eukaryota > Metazoa > Chordata > Actinopteri > Pleuronectiformes > Pleuronectidae > Limanda > Limanda limanda. The sequence goes on from NC_083651.1 coordinate 5,921,712, forward strand.
AAAATGGCTTAACTTACCCTGTTGAGCTTCTTTGTTCTCAAGCCAATGGAAGCATGAAGCAAGCTGATGTTAGTTTGGTGTCGATGCATCATAGACAATAAACATTACTCTCATTACGACTAGCTGACGATTTGTACGATTAAAAAGCTAAGAATTTAAAAATTCCATTAGGAAACAATGATCAAAGATGAACTACAAGACAAAAAACTGAAGCAAAAGGGAGCCACTTACAAAACTAGCTATTGTTGGTTGAACGTGAAGGTTCGATGCCGGGCGGTTGGATCACTCTTAACATGAATAAACAACAGGATGAAGACAGATGACGTCTTTCGGCCAAACGTCACTTTTCGCCACACAAGCACTCACTTCCTGCTTCTGACTCTTATGTGTCTGAACTGACCAATAAGAAGCCAGAAAGGCCCCAGAGGCAGATTCAACAAATCATTACAACTGTTGTTTCGATGAAAACATGTATATGTATAAATATTAGGTGTAAACAAGTACATGTCTAAATATTATGTGTAAACATTTAAATGTATAAATATTATATGAGTGAACATACATATGTAAATAACTTCACTGTAAAGTTTCATTGACTCATGTTTGTTGTCAATGCAACATTTTATCCAATAAACATTTCCCTCATTACTTATTGTCTTTCTGCTTTTGTAAGATGATGAAGCAAAACTACGAAAATTCAGTTTCATGCTCCTTGAACATCAAGCACATATTTGAACTAAGAGATGAATAAGGGTATTAATGAGCTATTTACTGACCGTGATGCGTAAGTCGTGCATCTGACGGAAGCTAATATGAGCCCTTTCACCCGCTCTTTACTCAAACCTGTGTTCTAGAGGCTTCAATAATGAGTTGATGAGTAAGGGGTTCTCTGAGGGGGGCCACCTGTTCTGTCCATCCAGTCAGGTATAAAAGGAAAGGGTTAAACCATGGTATTCAGTCAGTAGCGCAGAGTGAACACATCCACAGCCAACATGAGCAACACCGGCATGAACATGAGGGGAAAGGTGCTTCTGATCAGCTTTTTTAATCAGCTGAAAATTACGTATTTTAATTTCACCTATCTTCTGTTTTTTACCATCTAACTTTTATGACTCATTTTTTTCCAGATCATCTTCTACGAGGAGAAGAACTTCCAGGGTCGCACCTACGAGTGCATGAGCGACTGCTCCGACATGACCTCCTACCTGAACAGGTGCCAGTCCTGCAGGGTGGAGAGCGGCTGCTTCATGGTCTACGACCGCACCAACTACATGGGAAACCAGTTCTACATGAGGAGGGGCGAGTACTCCGACTACATGAGCATGATGGGAATGAGGGACTGCATTAAGTCTTGTCGCATGATCCCCATGGTAACTTCTCCGTCCACTGAATATTACTAAGTAGTACTTCTACAGTTCTGACATTTTTCTGACGCGCATCTTTCTTTCGGCTCTCCAGCACCGTGGCCAGTTCAGGATGAAGATCTACGAGAGGGAGAACTTCGGCGGTCAGAGCAACGAGCTGATGGACGACTGCGACAACATCCAGGACCGCTACCGCATGTCCGAGTGCCAGTCCTGCCAGGTGCAGGACGGCCACTGGCTGATGTACGAGCAGCCCAACTACAGAGGCAAGATGATGTACATGAGGCCCGGAGAGTACAGGAGCTTCAGGGACATGGGCATGAGCGGCACCAGGTTCATGAGCATGAGGCGCATCGGGGAATCCTGCAACTAAAAGTTCACTCAATGTCCAATGTCTGTAGCAAATGCCACTAAATAAAGAATTTGCTGCACTCAATGATTTCCTATGGAGCTTACTGCCTTGTCACAAGATTGTTCACTACCACACAGTAATAAATGATGGGTCATTGAACTCAACATATTCAATGTGCTGTGTTTTAAATTCCATGACACATTTGTCTTTACAATTTAAAGATCAACTCAACAGACAGAGGAACCATAAACCTTCAAAATGAAAAATTAAATGAAATGTAGGCTTTTAATTTGTCAAAGAAAAAAATTTACAAGTCTGACACATTTGACTGCTTTAAAGTGAGGCATCTAAATTATAAGTCGTACAAATTAATATCACAAATCGTAAATGAACAGACAGCTTTGACAACTATGCCACAATATATTGGTTCAAGCTAGTGACATTTTGTTCCTGGTTTCAAAACCTGGATGAACATCTACAGCATCTGAGACACTTTGGAAAACTGTGATTTCAGAGGGGGCGTTGTGGTTGAGCCTTGAACAGGAGGAGCCTTTTAGTAATTTATACAATTAACAGGCTACAACTACAGGTTCACACAATATTAATAGAAAGGACATGATAAATATAAATACATATATAAATATAAACGAAAAATGAAAATGGCTTACTTACCCTGTTGAGCTTCTTTGCTCTCGAGCCAATGGAAGCATGAAGCAAGCTAATGCTAGTTTGGTGTTGATGCATCCTAGACAATAAACATTACTCTCATTAGGTCTAGCTGACGATTTGTATGATTAAAAAGCTGAAAATATAAAAATTCCATTCGGAAACAATGATCAAAGATGAACTACAAGACAAAACACTGAAGCAAAAGAGAGCCACTTACAAAACTAGCTATTGTCAGTTGAATGTGAAGGTTCGATGCCGGGCGGTTTGATCACTCTGAACCTGAATAAACAACAGGATGAAGACAGATGACGTCTTTCGGCCGAACGTCACTTTTCACCACACAAGCACTCACTTCCTGCTTCTGACTCTCACGTGACTGAACTGACCAATAAGAAGCCAGAAAAACCCCGGAGGCAGATTCAACAAATCATTAACTGTTGTTCCGATGTAAACATGTAAATGTATAAATATTAAGTGTAAACATTTAAATGTATAATAATTAATTCTAAACATTTAAATGTATAAATATTATATGAGTGAACATATATATGTCAATAACTTCACTGTAAAGTTTCATTAACTCATGTTTGTTGTCGATGCAACATTTTATCCAATAAACATTTCTCTCATTACTTCTTGTCTTTCTGCATTTGTAAGATGACGAAGCAAAAACTACGAAAATTCAGTTTCACGCTCCTTGAACATCGAGCACATATTTGAACTAAGAGACAAATAAGCGTATTAATGAGCTATTTAATGACCGTGATGCGTAAGTTGTGCATCTGACGGAAGCTAATATGATCCCTTTCACCCGCTTTTTACTCAAACCTGTGTTCTAGAGGCTTCAATAATGAGTTGATGAGTAAGGGGTTCTCTGAGGGGGGCCACTTGTTTTGTCCATCCAGTCAGGTATAAAAGGAAAGGGTTAAACCATGGTAGTCAGTCAGTAGCGCAGAGTGAACACATCCACAGCCAACATGAGCAACACCGGCATGAACATGAGGGGAAAGGTGATTCTGATCAGCTTTTTTAATAAGCAGAAAATTACTTATTTTAATTTCACCTATCTTCTGTCTTTCACCATCTATCATATATGACTTCTTTTTTTCCAGATCATCTTCTACGAGGAGAAGAACTTCCAGGGTCGCAACTACGAGTGCATGAGCGACTCCTCCGACATGACCTCCTACCTGAACAGGTCCAACTCCTGCAGGGTGGAGAGCGGCTGCTTCATGGTCTACGACCGCACCAACTACATGGGAAACCAGTACTTCATGAGGAGGGGCGAGTACTCTGACTACATGAGCATGATGGGAATGAGGGACTGCATCAAGTCTTGTCGCATGATCCCCATGGTAACTACTCTGTCCGCTGAATATAATTAACTAGTACTTCTACAGCTCTGAAATTTTTCTGACGTGCATCTTTTATTCGGCGCTCCAGCACCGTGGCCAGTTCAGGATGAAGATCTACGAGAGGGAGAACTTCAGCGGTCAGAGCAACGAGCTGATGGACGATTGTGAGAACATCCAGGACCGCTACCGCATGTCCGAGTGCCAGTCCTGCCAGGTGCAGGACGGCCACTGGCTGATGTACGAGCAGCCCCACTACAGAGGCAAGATGATGTACATGAGGCCCGGAGAGTACAGGAGCTTCAGGGACATGGGCATGAGCGGCACCAGGTTCATGAGCATGAGGCGCATCACGGATTCCTGCAACTAAAAGTTCACTCAATGTCCAATGTCTGTAGCAAATGCCACTAAATAAAGAAATTGCTGCACTAAATGATTTTGTATGGAGCTTACTGCCTTATCACAAGATTGTTCACTACCACACAGAAATAAATGATGGGTCATTGAACTCAACATATTCAATGTGCTGTGTTTTTAATTCCATGACACATTTGTCTTTACAATTTAAAGATCAACTCAACAGACAAAGGAACCATAGACCTTCAGAAATGAAAAATTAATTAAAACGTAGGTTTTTAATTTGTCAAAGTAAAAAAATTAACGTGTCTGACAAATTTGACTTCTTTAAGGTGAGGTATCTAAGTTATAAGTCGTACAAATTAATATCACAAATCGTGAATGAATACACAGCTAGCTTTGACAACCATGCTACAATATATTGGTTCAAGCTAGTGACGTCTTGTTCCGGGTTTCAAAACCTGGATGAACATCTACAGCATCTGAGACACTTTGGAAAACTGTGATTTCAGAGGCGGCGTTGTGGTTGAGCCGTGAACAGGAGGAGCCTTTTAGTCATTTATACGATTAACAAGCTACAACTACAGTATCACACAACATTAATAGAAAGAACATGATAAATATATATACATATATAAACATAAACTAAAAGATAAAATGGCTTGGCCCTGTTGAGCTTCTTTGCTCTTGAGCCAATGGAAGCATGAAGCAAGCTGATGTTAGTTTGGTGTCGATGCATCATAGACAATAAACATAACTCTCATTAGGTCTACCTGACGATTTCTACGATTAAAAAGCTAAAACTATTAAAATTCTGTTTTGGAAAAAATGATCAAAGACCAGCTATAAGACAAAAAACTGAAGCAAAAGGGAGCCACTTACGAAACTAGCTGTTGTCCGTTGAACGTGACGGTTCGATGCCGGGCGGTTGGATCACTCTGAACCTGAAAGAACAACAGGATGAAGACAGATGACGTCTTTCGGCCGAATATCACTTTTCTCCACACAAGCACTTACTTCCTGCTTCTGACTCTCATGTGACTGAGCTGACCAATTAGAAGCCAGAAAGGCCCAAGAGGCAGATTCAACAAATCACTACAACTGTTGTCCCGATGTAAACATGTAAATGTATAAATAATGTGTAAACATACATATGTAATAACTTCACTGTAAAGTTTCATTGTCTCATGTTTGTTGTCGATGCAACATTTTATCCAATAAACATTTCCCTCATTACTTCTTGTCCTTCTGCGTTTGTAAGATGATGAAGCGAAAACTACAGAAATTCAGTTTCACGCTCCTTGAACATCGAGCACATATTTGAACTAAGAGACGAATAAGCATATTATTGAGCTATTTACCAACTGTGATGCGTAAGTTGTGCATCTGACGGAAGCTAATATGAGCCCTTTCACCCGCTTTTTACTCAAATCTGTGTTCTAGAGGCTTCAATAATGAGTTGATGAGTAAGGGGTTCTCTGAGGGGGGCCACTAGCTCTGTCCATCCAGTCAGGTATAAAAGGAAAGGGTCAAACCATGGTAGTCAGTCAGTAGCACAGAGTGAACACATCCACAGCCAACATGAGCAACACCGGCATGAACATGAGGGGAAAGGTGCTTCTGATCAGCTTTTTTAATCAGCTGAAAATTACATATTTTAATTTCAACTATCTCCTGTTTTTTACCATCTAACTTTTATGACTCATTTTTTTCCAGATCATCTTCTATGAGGAGAAGAACTTCCAGGGTCGCACCTACGAGTGCATGAGCGACTGCTCCGATATGACCTCCTACCTGAACAGGTGCCAGTCCTGCAGGGTGGAGAGCGGCTGCTTCATGGTCTACGACCGCACCAACTACATGGGAAACCAGTACTTCATGAGGAGGGGCGAGTACTCCGACTACATGAGCATGATGGGAATGAGGGACTGCATCAAGTCTTGTCGCATGATCCCCATGGTAACTACTCCGTCCACTGAATATTACTAACTAGTACTTCTACAGCTCTGACATTTTCTGACGCGCATCTTTCTTTTGGCTCTCCAGCACCGTGGCCAGTTCAGGATGAAGATCTACGAGAGGGAGAACTTCAGCGGTCAGAGCAACGAGCTGATGGACGACTGCGACAACATCCAGGATCGCTACCGCATGTCCGAGTGCCAGTCCTGCCAGGTGCAGGACGGCCACTGGCTGATGTACGAGCAGCCCAACTACAGAGGCAAGATGATGTACATGAGGCCCGGAGAGTACAGGAGCTTCAGGGACATGGGCATGAGCGGCACCAGGTTCATGAGCATGAGGCGCATCACAGATTCCTGCAACTAAAAGTTCACTCAATGTTCAATGTCTGTAGCAAATGCCACTAAATAAAGAAATTGCTGCACTAAATGATTTCGTATGGAGCTTACTGCCTTGTCACAAGATTGTTCACTACCACACAGTAATAAATGATGGGTCATTGAACTCAACATATTCATTGTGCTGTGTTTTTAATTCCGTGACACATTTGTCTTTACAATTTAAAGATCAACTCAACAGCCAAAGAAACCATAAACCTTCAGAAATAAAAAATTAAATAAAATGTAGGCTTTTAATTTGTCAAAGTAAAAAAAAGTTCACGTTTCTGACACATTTGACTGCTTTAGTGTGAGGCATCTAAACTATTAGTTGTACAAATGAATATCACAAATCGTGAATGAATACACAGCTAGCTTTGACAACCATGCTACAATATATTGGTTCAAGCCAAGGGGCAACATCCTTGGCTGATGAGGCCGATACGGAAGTGTAAAAAGCTGCCGTTCACTGGGTGACTGCTTTGCCTGGCTCCAAGAGGGAGCAAATCCCCATTGACTCCCATGTTTAAATGCCCGACTTAAGAGCAGACTTAAACCAGTTTACAGCCTGGTTAAAAAATTGGTTTTAGTTTCAATTTAGGATGAATCTTTTTGTAACTCCCTCATTTAAGCGATATAGAGGTTTGAAATTCATGTGACGTCACAGTCTGAGCGCCGACTGCCGCTTCCTATCCTGCTGCCTGCTTGGCTTCACCTGAGCTAACAGGCTAATCTCCGTCAGTGAACAGGACTTGAGACCACTCACACATCGGCTTAACAAATGACTTATATTGACATACACACACTTTAACATGTGGTCAGCTACACATCATGTTCACACACACACACACACAGACACACACACACAAGGCCAACATCTGAGGGAGGTGAGGCAGATAATGAGCAGACAAGGCCAAAACCCTCCCTCACACACACACAGCGGACAGATTAGACTAGAGGTTTTCATGCCTTTCTCAGTTTTCCATGAATCACTTCATTATATTAATTTCTAAGACGTCCTCTCTCCTGTGAGATCATCAGTCTTAGAATGCTTTGAGGCCAGAACACTATGACCTCTGGTAACCATAGCAATGGCGCGCACCTACAGCATCATCAACACGCAACGCCAGGAGGAGGACCAACGAGCCAGGAGGGCAGGACTGCCTTGTGAACCAGCCAACGAGGCAGTGCCGCGCGTACAAGAACCTCTGTCACGCTCAGTATATCAATATATAAGCTATGTACGGACTTTGTGTAAGCGCCATTTTTCCTTTGCAGCTTACTGTGTAGGATCAGTGGTCCATGCATCATCATTTGCTGGACACAGCAGTTTCCTGACCTGTGACCTCTGAATAAACCTGCTTAATTTTAACTTGAGAACGACGACTCCTGCCTTTGATTTCCACCCGCAACACTTAACTTACCCGGTTGAGCTTCTTTGTCCTCGAGCCAATGGAAGCATGAAGCAAGCTTAGTTTGGTGTCGATGCATCATAGACAATAGATGTTTGTTTTAGAAGTTCTCTACCTTTTTGGAAGGACCAGTTAATGGATCTTTCTAACATGGTTTTAAACCATGATGACATGTTACCATTTTAGGTGTGTTGATTCTGAAATTCTCAGGCTTTTTAAGTACTATTCCATATGTTTAGGTTAGTTATCCCCCTTCTTGGAATGATCTTTGACCAAGGGAATAGTCTCTGACCTGCTAAGGGATGGGTAAAGATTTAGCAGGCAACTTCAACTTAAGGTACCAAAACATGTCCATAATTAGGAAGAGACCCTATGTGTCACGTAATTTTATCTATAGTTTTGTTGTCAACACCTCCTCTATAAGAGTCTTCGTCTTGCAGAGGCAAAGCAGAATTTACTATTGGCGTGTGATTTCTCCGGGTATAACCATGGTGCCCGTCCTGACCTGTAAATCGTCTGTATAATAAACATATTATACAAACAAGAATGTGGTCTGCTGAGATTCCTTCATCATCATCAACTTCAACAACAACATCGACATCTCGGCTGCCCAGAATATACCATAGAACTTGGCGTCACGAACTTGGTCGAGCTGTGGCCTGCGGCATCTTCAGACAACTTCGACCATGGTGAGCATTTCTCTCTAGGCGGTTCAGTGTTTGGTGCAAGGTCACACCGTTTACGTACCTGTTTTGGGGGACATGTCTTGTTGTGTTGGTGTTTGAAGTGAAGCTCCGTGCTAAATTTGATTTTAGTTGCGAAGTGCACATCGCAAATACAAAAGGGGCATATTATAGAAAAGGTATACAAAGGGAAAAGGAAAGAAAAGTACTAAAGGTACAGGACATAGTTTAGAGTAGCTTAATTTTAACGATAAGGTGTGTTAAATGACATTGTGCAAGATTAAGAAAATGGTACCTCAATTTCTTAACAGTAAGACATGTGTGTATTAGTCACTGCGTGTCAGTTTGCTAAGGTAACAAATTGGGGAAAACCTGGATCCAGGGATTTTGAATAAATAAATACATGTAAAGTGATAAGTGACAGAGTAATAAGAGAGAAATATAAGATTAAGGGAAATGATCTTGGAATAAGCCGGAGAATTTCGATAGTAAAGCCCTCAGAGAGGAGCTGTTAGATTGGGCCGTGAGACCTCACCACAGGTCAGTTTAATAACTGAAGATTGTAAAATTTAATAAAAATTCGATTACATGTTTTAACTGTGAACATTTGTTGACGAACAAGTGTCTGATGAAGCCTCTCATCGAATAATATCTAAATCTCATACGGTAGTAGACATTTTTAAATAGAAATAGAGCGAAAAAGCGGCGAGAGGCATGCTGTGTGACCGTGATTTGAATGAGTGGTTTTTGGGAGTGCTGTTTATGTTCTTGAGTTAAATTTGCAGTGTTTTTTGGATGTGTGTGCCAGGATTGAATCAATTTAACTGAATAAAAACAAATGAGGACTAAAATGAAGTGGCACTCTATGTGCCACGTCATTTTATCTATATTTTTGTTGTCAACACCTCCCCTATAAGAGTCTACGTCTGGCAGAGGCAAAGCAGACTTCACTATTAGCGTGTGATTTCTCCGGATATAACCATGGTGCCCGTCCTGACCTGCAAATCTTCTGTATAATAAACATATTATACAAACAAGAATGGGGTCTGCTGAGATTCCTTCATCATCATCAACTTCAACAACAACATCAACATCTCGGCTGCCCAGAATATACCATAGAACTTGGCGTCACGAACTTGGTCGAGCTGTGGCCTGCGGCATCTTCAGACAACTTCGACCATGGTGAGCATTTCTCTCTAGGCGGTTCTGTGTTTGCTGCAAGGTCACACCGTTTAAGTACCTGTTTTGGGGGACATGTCTTGTTGTGTTGGTGTTTGAAGTGAAGCTCCGTGCTAAATTGGATTTTATTTGCGAAGTGCACATCGCAAATACAAAAGGGGCATATTATAGAAAAGGTATACAAAGGGAAAAGGAAAGAAAAGTACTAAAGGTACAGGACATAGTTTAGAATAGCTTAATTTCAATGATAAGGTGAGTTAAATGATATTGTGCAAGATTAAGAAAATGGTACCTCAATTTCTTAACAGTAAGACATGTGTGTATTAGTCACTGCATTTCAGTTTGCTAAGGTAACAAATTGGGGAAAACCTGGATCCAGGGAATTTGAATAAATAAATACATGTAAAGTGTTAAGTGACAGAATAATAAGAGAGAAAAATAAGATTAAGTGAAATGATCATGGAATAAGACGTAGAATTTCGATAGTATTGACAATACACCACTGTTCACACACATACACACACTTTAACGTGTAGTCAGATACACATAGCGTAAACACACAAACATAACACATAGTTCTTCTCCTGCTTCTCAACCTCAGAATGGTTCATACTCCTTAAAAAGGGAGTCTGCCTTAGCGGACAGATAACAGGTTTTCAAACCTCTGGCTTCATGAATCACTTCATTATATTAGTTCTGAGACTCCCTCACACACACACAGCGGACAGATTAGACTAGAGGTTTTCATGCCTTTCTCACAGTTTTCTATGACCTCACTTCACTTCACACACACATAAAATAAGCACACACGCGAGGCAATATGATCATGAACTCTAGTAACCGACACCGCTTGCACGTCATCACGCAACGCCAGGAGGAGGACCAAACGACGCCAGGAGGACGACCCGACGAGATCCGACCAATCCCAATCCAAGAAGAACCTCTGTCAAGCCCAGTATCGATATATAAGCTTTGTACGCACTCTGACTAAACGCCATTTTTTCCTGTACAGGATCAGTGGACCATGCATGATCATTTGCTAGACACCGCAGTTTCCTGACCTGTGACCTCTGAATAAACCTGCTTAATTTTAACTTGAGAACGACGCCTCCTGCCTTTGATTTCCACCCGCAACAATAGTAAATCCCCCAAGATTGTAGAATTTAAAAAAAATTTGATTGCATGGTCCCACTGTGAACATTTGTCGACGAACAAGTGTCTGATGAAGCCTCTCATTGAATTATATCTAAATCTCATGCGGTAGTAGAAATTTTAAAATAGAAATAGAGCGAAAAAGCGGCGAGAGGCATGCTGTGTGACTGTGATATGAATGAGTGGTTTTTGGGAGTGCTGTTTATGTTCTTGAGTTGAATCTGCACTGTTTTATGGATGTGTGTGCCAGGATTGAATCAATATAACTGAATAAAAACATATGAGAGGACTAAATATTAGAGATGAGCCGGATACTCGGCTGAAACGAGTATCCGGTACGGATAAAGCACTTTTGCCGAGTACGATTATTATACGAGTAATCAGAGTCATTATCTGTGCTCGGACTGAATGAAAATCCTCACACAGCGTCACAGCGCTCCCATTCACACACGGCTCTGCTCATTCACTCACAGAACAGCTCTCTGTCTCTCAGTCACTCAGGTTCACTGCGCATCGGGACTGTTCCATAGGCTCAGTCAAGGCAGCAGAAATGATTCGTTCATTTCCCGACTGGGTCTTCGGGTACGAGTCTTTGGAAAATTTTTCACGAGACCTGCATTGGCTCAGTAGAGGAGCGCTGCAGATGTAGCGAGGGACGTTCACTGTCTCCCGGAGAAATTAACACTCCGTGTTTCCAGCACAGAAAGACGCGAACCACATCCGTCCACAAGTCACAATGACTGGCCCCGTTATTTTCACTTTACATTCACACCTACTTTACAGTAAAGTAAACCTCTATTAAATACAGTACAACACGACAGTTTGTATGGTTTGAAATTGTCATTTATTATTACACTGGCATTTAATTATCACGGCAAACAATTACACTGCACTAAACTTTAAGTGTTAATGTAAAGTGAAAATAACAAAACCAGTCTGTATGACTTGCGAACGAATACAATTCACGTCTTTCCACACCAAAAACACAGAGTGCTCATCTCTCCGGAAGACAGCGTCCCTCGCATCTCACTCACACACACACACAAACACCCACACACACACACACCTGGTGTGGAAATAAATTTAAAAAAATAAAAATAAAAAAATCATAAAAAAATTTCAAAGTTAAAAAGAAAGTTATGTTGAACCAGCCCACTTCCGGGTTAAATCACACCCACTTCCGGGTTGGGCCCCGCCCACTCAGAGTACGGATACGGATAATTCATATGGTTAACAGATACAGATACAGATAATGCTTGTTGGGGGAGACTCCCAGTGTGCTGACCATCAGACAATGGGTCATAAAACTTGAGACCAGCCTCGGGTACCCCTCACATAAAATTCCAGCATGGAGATCTTATCTCCATGTGGAAGCAAATCACTTCCTGGATCCTTCGAAGTAAGCCGCTCCCTGAGACTTGACTTCTGACCTTTCAATTGGCCGAGGGCCACACTAACCCTTGACCCCTCCTCCAGGGGGCCGGTACTCTTTGAGAAGGTACAAAAGGTGCTGAACTCACAGAAATCATTCTCTTCTACTCCGATGCTGACGTTGTACTAGACCCCCCCCCGGGGGTCTTCCTAATTAACCCAGCAATCTAATGGAGGCGATAAGACGTTTATTTTAACTCATTTCATTTATTTCTTTTATCTCAGTCAAAGTTTTATTCTGATAGGACTTTTTGCTGTTTTAACTTGAAGGACCGAAACAGGAAAGTGCACCCGCGGGACGGACTCCGGCACTTTCCACAGACTTTCTTTTTCCAACACGATCTTCAACCGGCTCCACGCAGCCGCACATCCCTGAAGAAGAAGACCACGCTTTATCCCGTCACGGAGCATGACTGATCCGCTCCTGCCCAGCTGCGGTGCTCACGGGAGCCCGCCTGAGAGACCACAAGCTGTTCACTGGACTTCCGGGATATTGGCGCGGAACGCGCATGCACCCCACGAAACTATGGTTACAGTAAGAGAGGCTTAAACTGTCTGGGCAGATGTTAGTTTTAATACGTAGCGTTTTGTTATTTGCTTGCGGAACCTCCGTGTTTCTTCATTGTTTTAGCCGTGACGAGCCGGCTACTCCGAGCCGCTACTTCCGGTTTCCGGTTTCACGGCAATGTTTTGTGTTACAGTGCATAAGCGCCGCGAGAAAAGCCTCCGGCCGCGCTGTTAACGTCTGTGTGAGTCTGCAGTGATTTTACCGATCAGAACCTCAGCCCACAACGTTTGCTTGAGGGCTGAGGGGTGAACCACTGTTAACTTATCTATGGCATATTTTTAAGAGCTTTGTTCTCTCCTTGCATGCGCTCTCTCTCTCTCCTTCTTAGCCGACCTATACACCCGTTCCGATCTGTATTTAGAATACAGTTCACGTAACATAGTTAAATCTATATTTAAAGGGCCTGAACGCATCTGGCCGCCATTTTGAAGCCAAAACTAAGCTAGAACAAAGAACCCTTTTGTTCTGCCTCCTCCTTGTGTCTCACACGTGGTCCGGCGGCCATTGGAGATAATTCATCTCTAGACCCGCCCTCCATTCTGGCTCTAAATTCATAACGGTTCAGCCATCTTGTTTTGTAGTCACAACCATTTTGAGAGTTTTTAGGCCTTGATTCCACGAATCATGATCGGCCGCCATCTTAGATGTGACGTCACGACGTGACTGCGTCATCGCCACGCCCCCTTCTTTTTCTCTCGCTCTCTCTCACACACACACACACCCACACAGACACATTGATAGACACAGACAGATACACACACACAGATACACATAGATGAATACATGTGTTTTCTAAATGGTGATAAGTTGCTGTTGTTATCTTTGAAATATCGGAGTTTGTTAAAAAGATGAATCATTAAATAACACTAACTTTATTTCACATGCACACACATAGACACACACACACACAGAGACACTTTGACACAGACACACACACACAGAGACAGACATACATAGGTAGACCGCAGTTTTACATGTATTTTCTGAATTGTGATAAGTGCTGCTGCTGTGTTTATCTTTGAAATATTGGAGTCTGTTAAAACGATGAATCATTAAATAACATTAACGGTATTTCCCCTTTTTAATAAATGCTTTTGTAATTAAAGTATCTGTAGTCTGTGATTATTTGTGCATAAGTGTGTGAATACAGCTGGATTATGATTGCCTGTGCTCGAACTTAGAAGCCTTCACTGTTTATTAAGTAATCGTTAATATTAAAATATTGAGATTATTAATTTGACATTTATCATTATGAGACTGATAATTATAGTTTGACTCGTTGGTCCCTGTAACCAGGGTGGTGCCCCTCTACGATAAGTTATGGCCTTATAAATTTTTTAATTGTTTTTAATAAATAATCTTTTATTATTTTAATAATCATATTTCATGATTATTAATAATTAGCCAACGTCAAGTCCTTTTGCACAACATGCTGTACTCGCTCATCCCTACTAAATATAAGCCTCGTTATAATATTATAAGCCCCTATTTAAGGGGACTAATGCCATGAGCTGCTCTTATAACGCAGATGTAATGAAACAATGAATCTCCTTAGGAGGACTTAATACATATACCACTAATTCCCTCCACTGGTTCCGATTTTCTCCATGTGCTGGTGTGCGTGTATGATGAATGTGGACATTGCTGTGTGAGAAAAAAGGGGGGGGGAAATGCAGCAGGTTTGTGTGACCTAAAGTTAATAACAAAAGGTTTTATGATGATTAAATATATATATTGGGCTTGTGGATGGGAAATTTGATAACTTATAAGGACAGATATTTTGTTCTCTGTATTACAAAGCAAACGGCCCGATTTGGGGGACTATTGCATGAATCTGTATTCCTTTGTCTCCACAAGCCCCCATCTTTTTGGTGTGTCTGTGACTCTCGTGAATGAACATTCCTCTGCACCGCTCCTGTTAGGAGCAGGGAGGGGAGTTTAGAAACGTGAGGGGGATTTGCACTGTAATTAACAAACCTTCTGTGAGAAACAGGGACAGGCTCACATAGTTTTTAAAAACAATTCTTTAATGGGGTTTTAGTTTAAGCTAAAATAGACAATTTGTTTGTTTATTTCTTTGTGGTAAAGCGAGACTGTGCTGACAGTATTAGGAAATAAAATTGCTTGTTTAATTCAGCTAGATTGGATATGTCTGTAGTTCTAGACAAATCTTTCACTGCTGGAACTTTTTTGTTTAATTTGGTTTTCACTGAATTCAACAATACTTAGTTAAGAGTTTAATTTGACATTTTGGACTTTAAATAATTGATAAAGATAATTTTGATAGAAGGAGAGATAGTCAGAATTTTTTTTTAAGTTGATAATGTGAGGAGATTGTTTGCATTGATTAGACTACCAATATGCTTTTATTTAGAGTGTCCATATCTTCACTAAGGGTTGATATAAATAAGAAAAACAAGTCTGTTTTTCCTCACTGGGAGTGACACGTGCGATGCACAGACGGAGAATCATAAATATATATTTGTTTACGAAAGGACTGTTGAGTTATTAATACAGCCATGAATAAATAAACTATTGAGAACTTTAAAGATATTATTAGAGTGAAATAAACCAAATTTTAAGCAGGGACTTTTTAAGAAAAACATCTGTTGACCTGAGTGCTGGCAGATAACGTGTGATGCTCACACTTTTAATAATGGCCCAGAGCAACTCGCCAGCCACTATCTGTCTCACACATTCTCTGATAATAAAAGTTAATGCATGGGATTAATCATGTTTAGAAAGGATGTTGGCTGAAATTTTACGGCGCTGGTTAACAAAGACGCATACCTGTGTCCACAACAGCAGATATATCCTACAGTATTATAGTTTTTTTAATTTTTTAATACATGTGACTTGATGTATTTTACTGTAGTGTATTCCCCTAAGTTGTCAATTAATGACAAAAGGGGGGAATTCTTATAGAAAAATTAACTGAGTATAGTTGAAACCTATGTCGTAGTTGAAAAGTAGGTTTTATGATCTGTATCCATATACAAATTGTCCAAATAGTTTATGACCCGGACTGTTTTAATGGTCTGAGCTGTGTATGACCTGAAAGCTGTTAGATCCTTTTTATTGCTTATTCTCCCTCCAAAGAACTGAATGGATTATTAGATAGGGGCTATTACATTATTTTGATGATGTTTATATTACTAAGTTTCCTATTTTGCTCCTTACGATAGCGTTTTGGAAATTGATTGAATACTTATGGTCAATCTGGCCACATGACCTGGAGGCCACTGGTCCTATTTAAGAGCAGGCCTCCTCCAGAGTCTTTCTCTTTCCTCATCCCCACTGAGGACAGCAGGCAGCCGGCCTTTCCTCCTGCATCGGCGAGTGGAGGAACCGGATTCCTCCTGCTCAAATCTTCTCTATCCAACAACCGGAGGGCAAAGGTCGAGCTTCCAGCTCATCTTCTGAAGAAAACCTCCCCGCATCTCAAGCTTCTTCTAAACTCCTTGCAGTGACTCGGTGTCCTGCAGGTAAGAACTATAGATTCAATAAGCACCTGAACTGCACAGCTCAACAGAACCGCGGAAGCAGAGACCACAAGAACCAGAGACTTCAAAAGCCAGAACTGCTAACCGAACTGCACAGCAACTTTCTCCCTGTCCTTGGACTGGTAACATAATCTGGGCTTAATATTTTTTCTAGGCTAAGCAAGAGTGTTTATTTGATTCTGTGTGGTGTTTATAAGTTTGATATATGTGGTGATATTGTGTTACAAGTTAAATCAAGGTTAATGTAAGTTGGGCTCAACACAGACCCTGCCATTTTCTGATTAGCATTTTCACAGACCCCGCATATCTCTTCACCTACTTAACTACGTCCCCCGACCAGAAGGAGGGGGGGGGGTTTGCTCTCTTGGAGGCCATCTTAAAAGATCACAGGAAGGTGTGACTCCCTTTGTTTAACTACCAGAGATCCCCTCTCACACTCACATACACATCTTTGTTAGTTAGTATATCGTTAGTAATTGGTGTTTTCATTCTTATTATGTTCATAATAAATGTTTTCTTTTAACCTTGTCCTGTCATTAATGTTGCATAAGTGAAGTTTGCCAACCGTTACACTATCAAGAACTCTACAAACCTTAACTGTTCATTATATAATCTTTAATAGTAAATATTAAGATTTCTAATTGAACTAGATCTAAATGAGACTGATCTTAATCAATAAATTGGCTATCTTTTCCCTTCTGTGAAGGGTGGTGCCCCGCGAGAACTTAGTCAAACTAAAGTTATGATTTATTATTAATATTTTAAATATTAATGTTTTATTTTTTTTATTGCTTAAAATTAAGAATTTCTTTAGATAAGTAAATTAAAAATATAAGATTTTGACAATGGAACTGATCTGAATAGTCCTAATAAGCACTGCATGTGAAGGACCTAATACGACACTAACGCCGGGTTTACACCGGGCGCTGAAGCGTCGCGTAAGCGCAGCGCCATGCCTTAAATAACAGCTGACTCCCATCCACCCCCATGTTAATCCTTTGTGCCGGTCGCACAGGACGCTGAAGTGCAGCGCTGCGCCAAGGCTGCCTCGCGCCGTGCAGCGATCGTTTCGGCGTCGAGTCTATTTTTTGCGCTTGACGCGAGCGTATCGCTGCAGGAAACACACTGAAAAATGATTTTAAACGATATTGATGACATATTTTATATGATATAAATGATCAAATATGCATCCCATGGTTTGTATTCCCCTTCTGTTGTCCTGGAGTTTTAAGTTTACCAATTTTACCGATCACATTATTAAATGTCCCCCTCTGCCCATCCATACAGACACATAAGCAGTCATAAAGATAAAAAGAGAGAGGGGTGTGTGTGTGTGTGTTCGTGTCTACGTACTCTCCACACAGGCTTGAGTGGAGAATACGTAATTTACACTCGACACCCGACATTGAACGGAGCAAACAGCGGAGAAGTTCTTGAAGATGGATGACATTAAATTAATAATTGAAGTGGAGAAGTAGTACAGTGAGCTGTATGATCCTCGGCACATGTTGTATAAAGACAACATTAAAAAGGACAAATGCTGGGACGCCGTTGCAGTTAATGACAAATATCAGCTGTATGTGTGATCACGGAGAGGAATCGCAGGATGACCGCCGCGGAGAAAAGCGTGTCTCTTGTGACCAGCCTGGCGCCTGCGCACTAGGGATCTACGCGGCGCTTACGCGAGGCTTCAGCGTCCTGTGTGTCCAGCCCAGCGCCGGCCCTAGGGCGCTGCGCTTACGCGACGCTTCAGCGCCCGGTGTAAACCCGGCGTAAGACTGATAATCATATTGAATCGCCTTTGATGCTGTTAAAAGGACCTAATGGGTTCATAAGATACTAAATCATTGTCTGTTTTCTTTTCCCTTACGATGAGTGGGAATTGAGGTGGACAGACGAGAAGGCAACTGGCAGGTGCATCACATGGACTGAGGCTTGCTGACATCTGCATGCGCAGCTCCTATCTCCAGTCTGATCAAGAACATATTGGGGGAAGATCACTGTGAAGGAGATTGATTGTTCAGGGACTCCGATGTGTTGAATGGATTCAGACACTTCAAACATGAACGATATGAATGGACTGAAGAATTCTGAACAACGATACAATATCCAGATTCAAAACGTCATTGATACTACAACTGAGAACTTTCTCCACGGTGTTGCTGTGCTTGAAGTTTGCTGTGTATCTGTACTGTGCCGCTAACTTTCTCCATGGCATCGCTGTGTATCTGTACTGTGCCGCTAACTTTCTCCACGGCGTCACTGGGCTTGAAGTTCGCTACACAGCTGTAGCTAACTTCAAGCTACAGCTACTGCTATGGGGACTTAGCACCCGTTACACTCATCTGCTGTAGGAAGTCGCGCTCGCGCAAGATACCGGAGGATGTTGTTCTCATAATGCACGGGACTAGAACGATTATTGCATTCCCTGTATGCATGAGAGTAGTACAAACATGAATAACATTGCTGTTTTTGGTGTTTAGGCAAGCACATCTGTTCACGGTGCTAGGGTACGTCACGTAGCTTGCCAGACGGACCCACCAAAGATGTGCACAGTTGGCACGCAGCTTTCTGTGAAAACACTGGGACCTCACAGCAAAAGTACAGGTTTGTTTACCCTCAAGTTACTTCGTCATGTCATTGATTGTGTCTCCGTGTTAAAGTTGTAACAGCATCTCATTTTTTAATTTGTTGTGACTCCACGAATACTGAATGTCTGTTTTATCATAGCCACACAGAAATCTGTGCCCTGCACTGATGTCGGTGTTGGGACCTCATCTGTGGCCTTCAAAGCATCACAGCCATTCCTAACATCGACCACAATGAAGAGGCCTGGTAAAAGACCTCGCTTGGAGGAGGAAGAGGACAACCCAAGTTTTTCAAGTTTGGACTGTTTGAGGTGTGTCCTGTGTGTCGGCGGGGGACAGATGTGCAAACAAGAAGGGTTGGGACATTCCTCTCTGTAGAACAAAAGTGCCCACACTGAGTTCTACAGAAAATGGAATAGTCAGCCTCTTCTTGGTAGCACTCCTGTTGGGAACATCCAACTGTCAGCTGCAGCGTATGCCACTGGTGCATCTTTCTTCAAACTGGAAAAGGTAATTGTTAATTGACTTTACCTTAATTCACAACTTAATTCACTTGAAGTAATTAATTGAACATAGAATATTATCATCTGAATTTGTGGAGGGAAATTATATATATTAGTTCATTAGTATATACACACACAATCCGAAAAGCAGTACTAAAGCAAAGAGTCCTGTGTCTTTTTTGAACTCAGATCTTCCGGGCAATGCAGTTGAGGATGTTTCATTATGACACATTCGAAGGCACGCCCGGTCGTACATCGAGCCTGCAATCGTGCACAGCTGCAAAAGAGCCGTGTGCTCAGTCAATTCTCCCTGAATAAATAAGGATGATGATGATAATGTGTCTGTGCATGACTAAAATTTTATTTTTATTTTTAGGACTGTACAAGAAACTGGTGAAGATTTCCCAGGACAAAGATTGTGTGAAACTGAAGAAGTGGCTTCGCAGCATAAAAAACCACATCTACTGGACAGCCGCTATGTCAACATCAGGGCCAGAGAGAGTGGCAGAGTGGACCTCCATCCTCAACCATGTCCAAGACATCCACTCCCATGAAGACCCTGTTTTCCCCCCAGTGTTTGCACCCGCAACACACTTCTAGGGACAAGAGCAAATGGTTGACAGCAGGTATGTTCACCAAATTTGCATTGAAAATGTAACGCTTGTGTTTATATAAAACAAACCACATAACAAATGCCATAATCACTTTGAATTTATACTGTACTGTTTTTCCCCTTTTTTTTTCAGGGACACCAGCCTTCTGCAGATTGGAGAAGGTGTTGACTAACAAGAGGGTTCTGAAAGATGTGGGGAAGCTGAGCCCTCACTACCAGACCTCGTCGTTGGAGTCTTTCTATAGCGTCATTCTGCGTTTTGCACCCAAAAATGTCGTCATTCCTTTTCTTCATTTTCTCCCCAAAGACTCTACCTGGCAGCCCTGCATTACAATGAAAATGCTGGCCGTCCCCAAGCAACAAGTTCAACTGGTGAGCCGCTATTTAGAGTGAGCTTCCCAAAAGATAAGAAGGGCGAGTGCACAGCAAAGCCGGTGAAAGCAGATGCAACCTTCCGTGAGTCTCACAGGCTTTATTTAAAATTCCACAAAGTCAAACTATGAACAAACAATATGTGAAACATAAATAACATATCAATTGACTGCTGTCTTTATTAAGCTGCTTTTTCTGCTGCCCCCGCTTCGTCCCCTGCTGAAAGCAGCACGGCTCTCATAACTTCAATCACTTTTCGAGTCCGTGCAATATTTCTATGCTATCCACTAGAGATGAGCCGGATACTCGGCTGAAACGAGTATCCGGTACGGATAAAGTACTTTTGCCGAGTACGATTATTATACGAGTAATCGGAGTCATTATCTGTGCTCGGACTGAATGAAAATCCTCACACAGCGTCACAGCGGTCCTCCCGTCACACACGGCTCTGCTCACTCACTCACAGAACAGATCTCTGTCTCTCAGTCACTCAGGTTCACTGCACATCGGGACTGTTCCATAGGCTCAGTCAAGGAAGCAGAAATGATTCGTTAATTTCCCGACTGGGTCTTCGGGTACGAGTCTTTGGATCATTTCTCACGAGACCTGCATTGGCTCAGTAGAGGAGCGCTGGAGATGCGAGGGAAGTTCACTGTCTCCCGGAGAAATGAACACTCTGTGTTTTAAGTATAGAAAGACGTGAATTATATTCATAATGACTGGTTTTGTTATTTTCACTTTACATTTACACTTACTTTACAGTAAAGTAAACCTCTATTAAGTACAGTACAACATGACAGTTTGTATGGTTTGAAATTGTCATTTATTATCACACTGGCATTTAATTATCACGGCAAACAATTACACTGCACTAAACTTTAAGTGTTAATAACCAAGTAAATAACCAAGTGCCGGCGTGCTAAGGATTAGCGCGGCGGCGTTGCTTCCGTGTCCGGTGTAAACCCGGCGTCAAACGCAAAGTACTTCCATACACGACTCTTTGTGCCTTTTTAATAAACAAGTCGAGGTGGGGAGATCGCTGCAGCCACAGTTGCCGTCCTGGTTTTCTGAATGTAAACGTTGACTGGCGCAGCACCGATGCTAATGCTAAGTTGCTAACAGCTGCTGGCATCGAAGCTCACGGTGCCTACGGTGCTTCAAAAAATGGGCATCGTCTGTGTTTTGTTATCTTAGTATCGACAGGTATCGTAAGTATCGGTTCTCGTGACATCCCTACTCTGTGGGAGCCTGGCCTTGCAAGGGTAAACAGTGGGTACACAAACTGGAGAAGAGCAGTCGAAAGCAGGGGTTGTGGTGAATTTTACTTAGGAGTTTATTTATAAAGGGATGGGGAGCACAAAGGTAACTCAGAAAGTTTTACCATATAACACTAAATTCGTGGAAAGGTTGGCATCTTTCCGTCGCAATACTGAAGACGAGGGAAATGTAAGTATTTTTTAAAAATAATTCTGGTATTTGCTTCTTTTAGACATTTTGTGTGGAGGCTATTGACGTTTATGTTGTGGCGTGTGTGTAAGGGGGGTTGGGGGCTAGTATGTAGTGGTTGGGGACAGGGATGAGACTTTACAGGAGTTTTCATGTTCGACTATTACATTATTTAACAACGTTGCCATCATATATGAACTCGATCTATCTCATTCTTGTGTCTCAAGCTGGAGTCACATGAAGACATTTGTGCTGATTTGTGCAGCCGAGCACTGAGCATGTTGGGTGTGGAAATCGACTCATGCTGCTAGCTTGCTCATCCAGCTGCTTCCAACGCTTGCAAGAATTTAATGGCTGCCGGCCGGACTCCGATGGACTGAAAAAGTGGGTGGGTCGAGTGGTGTTGGGGGGCGTACTAACTGGGCATTTTTATCTATTACGTATTAGTTTGGGGTAATCCCATTCGACGCCATCTAGAGTATAGTTTCTGACAGAGGGACCACAACAAATCGCGGGAGTTGTTTTTTTCCAGAGTTTTTAGGACATGCCAGATACCAAATTAACGTGTAGAAGCACTACAAAAGTGGAATTTTCATAATATGTCCCCTTTAAAGTAATTTCCTTACACACTTTGCTTAAATGCCTCATTTCAGTGGAACGGATTACAATTTATTGTCGCCTGGGCAGAGGGGCTGTGAGAATTTTCCTGTCTAGTTTGTTTGATGGATACTTCAGGAAAGATAGCTGCCTGACAGGTTTTTCACTCTCCTCAAAATCCATAACTGTTGCTATGTTGTTAAAATTATGCTGTAGACGGATTGTTATTTTTGTCATGATCATATACCTGTATGTTTTATTCTTTTGGTTATCTCGAGACTTTGTTTAGTCTCGAAGGGGGGTCGGATCACGGTTGGATCACTCTTCACCTGAATAAACAACAGGATGAAGACAGATAACATCTTTTGGCCGAACGCCACTTGTCTCCACACAAGCACTCACTTCCTGCTTCTGACTCTCATGTGACTGAACTGAACAATAAGAAGCCAGAAAGGCCCCAGAGGCAGATTCAACAAATTATGTAGATGTATAAATATGTGTAAACATGTCAATGTATAAATAATATGTGAAAACATACATATGTAAATAATTTCACTGTAAAGTTTCATTAACTCATGTTTGTTGTTGATGCAACATTTTATCCAATAAACATTTCTCTCATTACTTCTTGTCTTTATGCGTTTGTTAGGTGATGAGGCGAAAACTAAGAAAATTTAGTTTCACGCTCCTTGAACATCGAGCACATACTTGAACTAAGAGACAAATAAGCGTATTATTGAGCTATTTACCGACCATGAGCGTAAGTTGTGCTTCTGACGGAAGAAAATATGAGCCCTTTCACCCGCTTTTTACTCAAATCTGTGTTCTAGACTAGATGCTTCAATAATGAGTTGATGAGTAAGGGGTTCTCTGAGGGGGGCCACTTGTTCTGTCCAACCAGTCAGGTATAAAAGGAAAGGGTTAAACCATGGTAGTCAGTCAGTAGCGCAGAGTGAACACATCCACAGCCAACATGAGCAACACCGGCATGAACATGAGGGGAAAGGTATTTCTGATCAGCTTTTTTAATCAGCTGAAAATTACTTATTTTAATTTCACCTATCTCCTGTTTTTTACCATCTAACTTTTATGACTCATTTTTTTCCAGATCATCTTCTACGAGGAGAAGAACTTCCAGGGTCGCAACTATGAGTGCATGAGCGACTCCTCCGACATGACCTCCTACCTGAACAGGTGCCAGTCCTGCAGGGTGGAGAGCGGCTGCTTCATGGTCTACGACCGCACCAACTACATGGGAAACCAGTTCTTCATGAGGAGGGGCGAGTACTCCGACTACATGAGCATGATGGGAATGAGGGACTGCATCAAGTCTTGTCGCATGATCCCCATGGTAACTACTCCGTCCACTGATAATTACTAACTAGTACTTCTACAGCTCTGACATTTTTCTGACGCTCATCTTTCTTCCGGCTCTCCAGCACCGTGGCCAGTTCAGGATGAAGATCTACGAGAGGGAGAACTTCGGCGGTCAGAGCAACGAGCTGATGGACGACTGCGACAACATCCAGGGCCGCTACCGCATGTCCGAGTGCCAGTCCTGCCAGGTGCAGGATGGCCACTGGCTGATGTACGAACAACCCAACTACAGAGGCAAGATGATGTACATGAGGCCCGGAGAGTACAGGAGCTTCAGGGACATGGGCATGAGCGGCACCAGGTTCATGAGCATGAAGCGCATCGGGGATTCCTGCTACTAAAAGTTCACTCAATGTTCAATGTCTGTAGCATATGTCACTAAATAAAGAATTTGCTGCACTAGATGATTTCGTATGGAGCTTACTGCCTTGTCACAAGATTGTTCACTACCACACAGTAATAAATGATGGGTCATTGAACTCAACATATTCATTGTGCTTTGTTTTTAATTCCATGATACATTTTTCTTTACAATTTAAAGATCAACTCAACAGCCAAAGAAACCATAAACCTTCAGAAATGGAAATTTAAGTGAAATGTAGGCTTTTAATTTGTCAAAGTACAAAAAAGTTTACGTGTCTGACACATTTTACTGCTTTAATGTGAGGCATCTAAATTATTAGTTGTACAAATTAATAGCACAAATCGTGAATGAATACACAGCTTTGACAACTATGCTACAATATATTGGTTCAAGCTAGTGACGTCTTGTTTCTGGTTTCAAAACCTGGATGAACATCTACAGCATCTGTGACACTTTGGAAAACTATGATTTCAGAGGCGACGTTGTGGTTGAGCCTTGAACAGGAGGAGCCTTTTAGTAATTTATACAATTAACAGGCTACAACTACAGGTTCACACAATATTAATAGAAAGGACATGATAAATATAAATACATATATAAACATAAACTAAAAATGAAAATGGCTCAAATTACCCTGTTGAGCTTCTATGTTCTCGAGCCAATGGAAGCATGAAGCAATCTGATGTTAGTTTGGTGTCGATGCATCACAGACAATAAACATAACTCTCATTAGGTCCACCTGACGAATTGTATGATCTAAAAGCGAAAACTATAAAAGTTCTGTTTCGGAAAAAATTATCAAAGACCAACTATAAGACAAAACACTGAAGCAAAAGAGAGCCACTTAGGAAACTAGCAATTGTCAGTTGAATGTGACGGTTCGATGCCGGGCGGTTGGATCACTCTGAACCTGAATAAACAACAGGATGAAGAAAGATGACTTCTTTTGGCCGAACGTCACTTTTCTCCACACAAGCACTCACTTCCTGCCTCTGTCTCTCATGTGACTAAACTGACCAATAATAAGCCATAAAGGCCACAGAGGCAGATTCAACAAATCATTCAAACAGTTGTTTCAATGTAAATGTATTAATAATATATTTGTAAACATGAAAATGTAAAAATAATGTGTTAACAAACATATGTAAATAACTTCACTGTAAAGTTTCATTAACTCATGTTTGTTGTCGATGCAACAATTTATCCAATAAACATTTCTCTCATTAATTCTTGTCTTTCTGCTTTTGAAAGATGATGAAGCGAAAACTAAGAAAATTCAGATTCACGCTCCTTGAACTTCGGGCACATATTTGAACTAAGAGACAAATAAGCATATTAACGAGCTATTTACTGACCGTGATTCGTAAGTTGTGCATCTGATGGAAGCTAATATGAGCCCTTTCACCCGCTTTTTACTCTAATCTGTGTTCTCGAGCCTTCAATAATGAGTTGATGAGTAAGGGGTTCTCTGAGGGGGGCCACTTGCTCTGTCCATCCAGTCAGGTATAAAAGGAAAGGGTTAAACCCTGGTAGTCAGTCAGTAGCACAGAGTGAACACATCCACAGCCAACATGAGCAACACCGGCATGAACATGAGGGGAAAGGTGCTTCTGATCAGCTTTTTTAATCAGCTGAAAATTACTTATTTTAATTTAACCTATCTACTGTTTTTACGATCTAACTTTTATGACTTATTTTTTTCCAGATCATCTTCTACGAGGAGAAGAACTTCCAGGGTCGCACCTACGAGTGCATGAGCGACTGCTCCGACATGACCTCCTACCTGAACAGGTGCCAGTCCTGCAGGGTGGAGAGCGGCTGCTTCATGGTCTACGACCGCACCAACTACATGGGAAACCAGTACTTCATGAGGAGGGGCGAGTACTCCGACTACATGAGCATGATGGGAATGAGGGACTGCATCAAGTCTTGTCGCATGATCCCCATGGTAACTACTCCGTCCACGGAATATTACTAACTAGTACTTCTACAGCTCTGACATTTTCTGACGCGCATCTTTCTTTCGTCTCTCCAGCACCGTGGCCAGTTCAGGATGAAGATCTACGAGAGGGAGAACTTCGGCGGTCAGAGCAACGAGCTGATGGACGACTGCGACAACATCCAGGACCGCTACCGCATGTCCGAGTGCCAGTCCTGCCAGGTGCAGGACGGCCACTGGCTGATGTACGAGCAGCCCCACTACAGAGGCAAGATGATGTACATGAGGCCCGGAGAGTACAGGAGCTTCAGGGACATGGGCATGAGCGGCACCAGGTTCATGAGCATGAGGCGCATCACGGATTCCTGCAACTAAAAGTTCACTCAATGTCCAATGTCTGTAGCAAATGCCACTAAATAAAGAAATTGCTGCACTCAATGATTTCGTATGGAGCTTACTGCCTTGTCACAAGATTGTTCACTACCACACAGAAATAAATGATGGGTCATTGAACTCAACATATTCATTGTGCTGTGTTTTTAATTCCATGACACATTTGTCTTTACAATTTAAAGAGCAACTCAACAGCCAAAGAAACTATAAACCTTCAGAAATTAAAAATTAAGTGAAATGTAGGATTTTAATTTGTCAAAATAAAAAAAAAGTTTACGTGTCTGACACATTTTACTGCTTTAGTGTGAGGCATCTAAACTATTAGTTGTACAAATTAATATCACAAATTGTGAATGAATACACAGCTAGCTTTGACAAACATGCTATAATATATTGGTTCAAGCTAGTGACGTCTTGTTCCTGGTTTCAGAACCTGGATGAACATCTACAGCATCTGAGACACTTTGGAAAACTGTGATTTCAGAGGCGGCGTTGTGGTTGAGCCGTGAACAGGAGGAGCATTTTAGTCATTTATACGATTAACAAGCTACAACTACAGGTTCACACAACATTAATAGAAAGGACATGATCAATATAAATACATATAGAAACATAAACTAAAAAAGAAAATGGCTTAACTTACCCGGTTCAGCTTCTTTGTTCTCAAGCCAATGGAAGCATGAAGCAAGCTGATGTTAGTTTGGTGTCGATGCATCACAGACAATAAATTTTACTCTCATTAGGTCCACCTGACGAATTGTACGATCTAAAAGCGGAAACTATAAAAATTCTGTTTCGGAAACAATAAGCAAAGATGAACTACAAGACAAAACACTGAAGCAAAAGAGAGCCACTTACAAAACTAGCTATTGTCGATCGAATGTGACTGTTCGATGCCGGGCGGTTGGATCACTCTTAACATGAATAAACAACAGGATGAAGAAAGATGACTTCTTTTGGCCGAATGTCACTTTTCTCCACACAAGCACTCACTTCCTGCTTCTGTCTCTCATTTGTCTGAACTGACCAATAAGAAGCCAGAAAGGCCACAGAGGCAGATTCAACAAATCATTACAACTGTTGTCCTGATGTAAATATGAAAATGTATAAATAATATATTTGTAAACATGTAAATGTATAAATAATATCTGTAAACATTCTTACGTAAATAACTTCACTATAAAGTTTCATTAACTCATGTTTGTTGTCGATGCAACATTTTATCCAATAAACATTTCACTCATTACTTCTTGTCTTTCTGTGTTTGTAAGATGATGAAGCGAAAACTACGAAAATTCAGGTTCACGCTCCTTGAACATCGAGCACATACTTGAACTAAGAGACAAATAAGCGTATTAATGAGCTATTTACCAACCGTGATGCTCAAGTCGTGCATCTGACCGAAGCTAATATGAGCCCTTTCACCCGCTTTTTACTCAAATCTGTGTTCTAGAGGCTTCAATAATGAGTTGATGAGTAAGGGGTTCTCTGAGGGGGGCCACTTGTTCTGTCCATCCAGTCAGGTATAAAAGGAAAGGGTTAAACCATGGTAGTCAGTCAGTAGCGCAGAGTGAACACATCCACAGCCAACATGAGCAACACCGGCATGAACATGAGGGGAAAGGTGCTTCTGATCAGCTTTTTTAATCAGCTGAAAATTACGTATTTTAATTTCACCTATCTTCTGTTTTTTACCATCTAACTTTTATGACTCATTTTTTTCCAGATCATCTTCTACGAGGAGAAGAACTTCCAGGGTCGCACCTACGAGTGCATGAGCGACTGCTCCGACATGACCTCCTACCTGAACAGGTGCCAGTCCTGCAGGGTGGAGAGCGGCTGCTTCATGGTCTA
Source organism: Limanda limanda (assembly GCF_963576545.1). Classification (NCBI taxonomy): domain Eukaryota; kingdom Metazoa; phylum Chordata; class Actinopteri; order Pleuronectiformes; family Pleuronectidae; genus Limanda; species Limanda limanda. The sequence continues at coordinate 5,950,116 of NC_083651.1, forward strand.
CGACCGCACCAACTACATGGGAAACCAGTACTTCATGAGGAGGGGCGAGTACTCCGACTACATGAGCATGATGGGAATGAGGGACTGCATCAAGTCTTGTCGCATGATCCCCATGGTAACTACTCCGTCCACTGAATATTACTAACTAGAACTTCAACAGCTCTGACATTTTCTGACGCGCATCTTTCTTTCGGCGCTCCAGCACCGTGGCCAGTTCAGGATGAAGATCTATGAGAGGGAGAACTTCGGCGGTCAGAGCAACGAGCTGATGGACGACTGCGACAACATCCAGGATCGCTACCGCATGTCCGAGTGCCAGTCCTGCCAGGTGCAGGACGGCCACTGGCTGATGTACGAGCAGCCCAACTACAGAGGCAAGATGATGTACATGAGGCCCGGAGAGTACAGGAGCTTCAGGGACATGGGCATGAGCGGCACCAGGTTCATGAGCATGAGGCGCATCACGGATTCCTGCAACTAAAAGTTCACTCAATGTCAATGTCTGTAGCAAATGCCACTAAATAAAGAAATTGCTGCACTAAATGATTTCGTATGGAGCTTACTGCCTTGTCACAAGATTGTTCACTACCACACAGTAATAAATGATGGGTCATTGAACTCAACATATTTATTGTGCTGTGTTTTTAATTCCATGAAACATTTGTCTTTACAATTTACAGATCAACTCAACAGACAAATGAACCATAAACCTTCATATGATATTTTTGGAATTTGCAAGATTCTGATTATCAGAGAGAAAGGCTTTTAATTTGTCAAAATACAAGTCTGACACATTTGACTGCTTTAGTGTGGGGCATCTGAATTATTAGTTGTACAAATTAATATCACAAATTGTGAATGAATACACAGCTAGCTTTGACAAACATGCTATAATATATTGGTTCAAGCTAGTGACGTCTTGTTCCTGGTTTCAGAACCTGGATGAACATCTACAGCATCTGAGACACTTTGGAAAACTGTGATTTCAGAGGCGGCGTTGTGGTTGAGCCGTGAACAGGAGGAGCATTTTAGTCATTTATACGATTAACAAGCTACAACTACAGGTTCACACAACATTAATAGAAAGGACATGATCAATATAAATACATATAGAAACATAAACTAAAAAAGAAAATGGCTTAACTTACCCGGTTCAGCTTCTTTGTTCTCAAGCCAATGGAAGCATGAAGCAAGCTGATGTTAGTTTGGTGTCGATGCATCATAGACAATAAACATTACTCTCATTAGATCTACCTGACGATTTGTACGATTAAAAAGCTGACACTATAAAAATTCTGTTTCAGAAATAATAAGCAAAGATGAACTACAAGACAAAACACTGAAGCAAAAGAGAGCCACTTACGAAACTAGCTATTGTCGGTTGAATGTGAAGGTTCGATGCCGGGTGGATGGATCACTCTTAACATGAATAAACAAGACGATGAAGACAGATGACGTCTTTCGGCCAAACGTCACTTTTCTCCACACAAGCACTCACTTCCTGCTTCTGTCTCTTATGTGTCTGAACTGACCAATAAGAAGCCAGAAAGGCCACAGAGGCAGATTCAACAAATCATTACAACTGTTGTCCTGATGTAAATATGAAAATGTATAAATAATATATTTGTAAACATGTAAATGTATAAATAATATCTGTAAACATTCTTACGTAAATAACTTCACTATAAAGTTTCATTAACTCATGTTTGTTGTCGATGCAACATTTTATCCAATAAACATTTCTATCATTACTTCTTGTCTTTCTGCGTTTGTAAGATGATGAAGCGAAAACTACGAAAAATTCAGTTTCACGCTCCTTGAACATCAAGCACATATTTGAACTAAGAGACGAATAAGCATATTAACGAGCTATTTACTGACCGTGATGCGTAAGTTGTGCATCTGAGGGAAGCTAATATGAGCCCTTTCACCCGCTTTTTACTCATATCTCTAGAGCAGAGTTCTTCAACAGGGGGTCCGCGACCCCTAGGGGGTCTGTGGAAGTACTGCAGGGGGTCGCGAAATTTTTGGTTGAGACAATTTTGAATTTTTTTGGAATTTTTTTCCCACAAATTTAAATGTCTTAAAATACACATTCACATGCATCCAACACATTGTGAGGCTGATTTGACCCTCTGCCTGACAACTGCCATCCGTCCAAGGTTAGATAAGTTGTGTGTTACCCATCAAGGTCCGACATCTCACTAATGTGAGAGTATGTGTGCCATCCACAGATTGTTTGATCATTCACTGTCTCTTCTGCATGTATGTTTAAAATAAAAACATTAATCTGTGAATTATTGTTATACCTCAGTGTTGTATGCAAGACGTAGGTTTATAAAAGGCAGTGGCATGGCCACCCTGTACCTTCCACATGTTTAAAATAAAAACATGAATATATGAAACGGTAATATTTGAATAGTTTAGTATTGAATGTACAATAACAGGGTAGCTATGTTTATACATGGCACTAGGCCCAAGTCAATATTAAACACAATTTTAACACTATATATAGTATGGGGTCCCTGCTCCATCTCTCCATTAGTTTGTGGGTCCTTGGCCTGAAAAAACGTTGAAGACCCCTGTTCTAGAGGCTTCAATAATGAGTTGATGAGTAAGGGGTTCTCTGAGGGGGGCCACCTGTTCTGTCCATCCAGTCAGGTATAAAAGGAAAGGGTTAAACCATGGTAGTCAGTCAGTAGCGCAGAGTGAACACATCCACAGTCAACATGAGCAACACCGGCATGAACATGAGGGGAAAGGTGCTTCCGATAAGCTTTTTTTTAAAGCTGAAAATTACTTATTTTGATTTCACCTATCTCCTGTTTTTTACCATATAACTTTTATAACAAATTTTTTTCCAGATCATCTTCTACGAGGAGAAGAACTTCCAGGGTCGCACCTACGAGTGCATGAGCGACTGCTCCGACATGACCTCCTACCTGAACAGGTGCCAGTCCTGCAGGGTGGAGAGCGGCTGCTTCATGGTCTACGACCGCACCAACTACATGGGAAACCAGTACTTCATGAGGAGGGGCGAGTACTCCGACTACATGAGCATGATGGGAATGAGGGACTGCATCAAGTCTTGTCGCATGATCCCCATGGTAACTACTCCGTCCACTGAATATTACTAACTAGAACTTCAACAGCTCTGACATTTTCTGACGCGCATCTTTCTTTCGGCTCTCCAGCACCGTGGCCAGTTCAGGATGAAGATCTACGAGAGGGAGAACTTCAGCGGTCAGAGCAACGAGCTGATGGACGACTGCGACAACATCCAGGACCGCTACCGCATGTCCGAGTGCCAGTCCTGCCAGGTGCAGGACGGCCACTGGCTGATGTACGAGCAGCCCAACTACAGAGGCAAGATGATGTACATGAGGCCCGGAGAGTACAGGAGCTTCAGGGACATGGGCATGAGCGGCACCAGGTTCATGAGCATGAGGCGCATCACGGATTCCTGCAACTAAAAGTTCACTCAATGTTCAATGTCTGTAGCAAATGCCACTAAATAAAGAAATTGCTGCACTAAATGATTTCGTATGGAGCTTACTGCCTTGTCACAAGATTGTTCACTACCACACAGTAATAAATTATGGGTGATTGAACTCAACATATTCAATGTGCTGTGTTTTTAATTCCATGACACATTTGTCTGTAAAATTTAAAAATCAAATCAACTCACAAAGGAACCATAAACCTTCATATGATATTTTTGGAATTGGCAAGATTCTGATTATCAGAGAGAAAGGCTTTTAATTTGTCAAATTAAAGTCTGACACATTTGACTGCTTTAGTGTGGGGCATCTAAATTATTAGTTGTACAAATTAATAGCACAAATAGTGAATGATTACACAGCTAGCTTTGTCAAACATACTACAATATATTGGTTCAAGCTAGTGACGTCTTGTTCCTGGTTTCAAAACCTGGATGAACATCTACAGCATCTGAGACACTTTGGAAAACTGTGATTTCAGAGGCGGCGTTGTGGTTGAGCCGTGAACAGGAGGAGCCTTTTAGTCATTTATACGATTAACAAGCTACAACTACAGGTTCACACAACATTAATAGAAAGGACATGATAAATATATATACATATATAAACATAAAATAAAAAAGAAAATGGCTTAACTTACCCTGTTGAGCTTTTGTTCTCAAGCCAATGGAAGCATGAAGCAAGCTGATGTTAGTTTGGTGTCGATGCATCATAGACAATAAACATTACTCTCATTAGGTATACCTGACAATTTGTACCATTTAAAAGCTGACACTATAAAAATTCTGTTTCAGAAACAATAAGCAAAGATGAACTACAAGACAAAACACTGAAGCAAAAGAGAGCCACTTACAAAACTAGCTATTGTCGGTTGAATGTGAAGGTTCGATGCCGGGTGGATGGATCACTCTGAACCTGAATAAACAACACGATGAAGACAGATGACGTCTTTCGGCCGAACTCACTTTTCTCCACACAAGCGCTCACTTCCTGCTTCTGTCTCTCATGTGACTGAACTGACCAATAAGAAGCCAGAAAGGCCACAGAGGAAGATTCAACAAATCATTAACTGTTGTACTGATGTTAAAATGAAAATGTATGAATAATATATTTGTAAACATGTAAATGTATAAATAATACGTGTAAACATTCATATGTAAATAACTTCACTGTAAAGTTTCATTAACTCATGTTTGTTGTCGATGCAACATTTAATCCAATAAACATTTCTCTCATTACTTCTTGTCTTTCTGCGTTTGTAAGATGAAGCGAAAACTACGAAAATTCAGTTTCACGCTACTTGAACATCGAGCACATATTTGAACTAAGAGAAGAATAAGCGTATTTATGAGCTATTTACTGACCGTGATGCGTAAGTTGTGCATCTGACGGAAGCTAATATGAGCCCTTTCACCCGCTTTTTACTCATATCTCTAGAGCAGAGTTCTTCAACAGGAAGTACTGCAGGGGGGTGGCGAAATTTTTGGTTGAGACAATTTTTTTTTTTTTTTTAATTATTTTTTTTCCACAAATTTCAATGTCTTAAAATACACATTCACATGCATCCAACACATTGTGAGGCTGATTTGACCCTCTGCCTGACAACTGCCATCCGTCCAAGGTTAGATAAGTTGTGTGTTACCCATCAAGGTCCGACATCTCACTAATGTGAGAGTATGTGTGCCATCCACAGATTGTTTGATGATTCACTGTCTCTTCTGCATGTAGGTTTAAAATAAAAACATTAATCTGTGAATTATTGTAATACCTCAGTGTTGTATGCAAGACGTAGGTTTATAAAAGGCAGTGGCATGGCCACCCTGTACCTTCCACATGTTTAAAATAAAAACATGAATATATGAAACTGTGTAATATTTGAATAGTTTAGTATTGAATGTACAATAACAGGGTAGCTATGTTTATACATGGCACTAGGCCCAAGTCAATATTAAACACAATTTTAACACTATATATAGTATGGGGTCCCTGCTCCATCTCTCCATCAGTTTGTGGGTCTTTGGCCTGAAAAACGTTGAAGACCTCTGTTCTAGAGGCTTCAATAATGAGTTGATGAGTAAGGGGTTCTCTGAGGGGGGCCACCTGTTCTGTCCATCCAGTCAGGTATAAAAGGAAAGGGTTAAACCATGGTAGTCAGTCAGTAGCACAGAGTGAACACATCCACAGCCAACATGAGCAACACCGGCATGAACATGAGGGGAAAGGTACTTCTGATCAGCTTTTTTAATCAGCTGAAAATTTCTTATTTTAATTTCACCTATCTCCTGTTTTTTACCATCTAACTTTTATGACTCATTTTTTTCCAGATCATCTTCTACGAGGAGAAGAACTTCCAGGGTCGCACCTACGAGTGCATGAGCGACTGCTCCGACATGACCTCCTACCTGAACAGGTGCCAGTCCTGCAGGGTGGAGAGCGGCTGCTTCATGGTCTACGACCGCACCAACTACATGGGAAACCAGTACTTCATGAGGAGGGGCGAGTACTCCGACTACATGAGCATGATGGGAATGAGGGACTGCATCAAGTCTTGTCGCATGATCCCCATGGTAACTACTCCGTCCACCGAATATTACTAACTAGTACTTCTACAGCTCTGACATTTTCTGACGCGCATCTTTTTTTCGGCTCTCCAGCACCGTGGCCAGTTCAGGATGAAGATCTACGAGAGGGAGAACTTCGGCGGTCAGAGCAACGAGTTTATGGACGACTGCGACAACATCCAGGACCGCTACCGCATGTCCGAGTGCCAGTCCTGCCAGGTGCAGGACGGCCACTGGCTGATGTATGAGCAGCCCAACTACAGAGGCAAGATGATGTACATGAGGCCCGGAGAGTACAGGAGCTTCAGGGACATGGGCATGAGCGGCACCAGGTTCATGAGCATGAGGCGCATTGGGGATTCCTGGTACTAAAAGTTCACTCAATGTTCAATGTCTGTAGCAAATGCCACTAAATAAAGAAATTGCTGCACTAAATGGTTTCGTATGGAGCTTACTGCCTTATCACAAGATTGTTCACTACCACACAGTAATAAATGATGGGTCATTGAACTCAACATATTCATTGTGCTGTGTTTTTAATTCCATGACACATTTGTCTTTACAATTTAAAGATCAACTCAACAGCCAAAGAAACCATAAACCTTCAGAAATGAAAAATTTAGTGAAATGTAGGCTTTTAATTTGTCGAAGTAAAAAAAAATATATAACGTGTCTGACACATTTTACTGCTTTAATGTGAGGCATCTAAACTATTATTTGTACAAATTAATAGCACAAATAGTGAATGATTACACAGCTAGCTTTGACAACTATGCTACAATTTATTGGTTCAAGCTAGTGACGTCTTGTTTCTGGTTTCAAAACATGGATGGACATCTACAGCATCTGAGACACTTTGGAAAACTGTGATTTCAGAGGCGACGTTGTGGTTGAGCCTTGAACAGGAGGAGCCTTTAAGTCTATTATATGATTAACAGGCTACAACTACAGTTTAATACAACATTAATAGAAATGACATGATAAATATAAATACATATATAAACATAAACTAAAAGATAAAATGGCTTAACTTACCCTGTTGAGCTTTTGTTCTTGAGCCAATGGAAGCATGAAGCAAGCTGATGTTAGTATGGTGTCGATGCATCATAGACAATAAATATTACTCTCATTAGATCTATCTGACGATTTGTACCATTTAAAAGCTGAAACTATAAAAATTCTGTTTCGAAAACAATAAGCAAAGATGAACTACAAGATAATACACTGAAGCAAAAGAGAGCCACTTACGAAACTAGCTATTGTCAGTTGAATGTGAAGGTTCAATGCCGGGCGGTTGGGTCACTCTGAACCTGAATAAACAACACGATGAAGACAGATGACGTCTTTCGGCCAAACATCACTTTTCTCCACACAAGCACTCACTTCCTGCTTCTGACTCTCATGTGACTGAACTGACCAATAAGAAGCCAGAAAGGCCACAGAGGCAGATTCAACAAATCATTACAACTGTTGTTTTGATGTAAACGTATAAATAATATATTTGTAAACATGTAAATGTATAAATAATACATGTAAACAAACATATGTAAATAACTTCACTGTAAAGTTTCATTAACTCATGTTTGTTGTCAATGCAACATTTTATTCAATCAACGTTTCTCTCATTACTTCTTGTCTTTCTGCGTTTGTAAGATGAAGCGAAAACTACGAAAATTCAGGTTCACGCTCCTTGAACATCGAGCACATATTTGAACTAAGAGACAAATAAGCATATTAATGAGCTATTAACTGACCGTGATGCGTAAGTTGTGCATCTGACGTAAGCTAATATGAGCCCTTTCACCCGCTTTTTACTCAAACCTGTGTTCTAGAGGCTTCAATAATGAGTTGATGAGTAAGGGGTTCTCTGAGGGGGGCCACCTGTTCTGTCCATCCAGTCAGGTATAAAAGGAAAGGGTTAAACCATGGTATTCAGTCAGTAGCACAGAGTGAACACATCCACAGCCAACATGAGCAACACCGGCATGAACATGAGGGGAAAGGTGATTCTGATCAGCTTTTTTAATCAGCTGAAAATTACTTATTTTAATTTAACCTATCTACTGTTTTTTACGATCTAACTTTTATGACTTATTTTTTTCCAGATCATCTTCTACGAGGAGAAGAACTTCCAGGGTCGCACCTACGAGTGCATGAGCGACTGCTCCGACATGACCTCCTACCTGAACAGGTGCCAGTCCTGCAGGGTGGAGAGCGGCTGCTTCATGGTCTACGACCGCACCAACTACATGGGAAACCAGTTCTTCATGAGGAGGGGCGAGTACTCCGACTACATGAGCATGATGGGAATGAGGGACTGCATCAAGTCTTGTCGCATGATCCCCATGGTAACTACTCCGTCCACTGAATATAATTAACTAGTACTTCTACAGCTCTGAAATTTTTCTGACGCGCATCTTTTTTTCGGCTCTCCAGCACCGTGGCCAGTTCAGGATGAAGATCTACGAGAGGGAGAACTTCGGCGGTCAGAGCAACGAGCTGATGGACGACTGTGAGAACATCCAGGATCGCTACCGCATGTCCGAGTGCCAGTCCTGCCAGGTGCAGGACGGCCACTGGCTGATGTACGAGCAGCCCCATTACAGAGGCCAGATGATGTACATGAGGCCCGGAGAGTACAGGAGCTTCAGGGACATGGGCATGAGCGGCACCAGGTTCATGAGCATGAGGCGCATCACGGATTCCTGCAACTAAAAGTTCACTCAATGTTCAATGTCTGTAGCAAATGCCACTAAATAAAGAAATTGCTGCACTCAATGATTTTGTATGGAGCTTACTGCCTTGTCACAAGATTGTTCACTACCACACAGTAATAAATGATGGGTCATTGAACTTAACATATTCAATGTGCTGTGTTTTTAATTCCATGACACATTTGTCTTTACAATTTACAGATCAACTCAACAGACAAAGGAACCATAAACCTTTATATGATATTTTTGGAATTGGCAAGATTATGATTATCAGAGAGAAAGGCTTTTAATTTGTCAAAGTACAAGTCTGACACAATTGACTGCTTTAGTGTGGGGCATCTAAATTATTAGTTGTACAAATTAATAGCACAAATAGTGAAAGAATACACAGCTAGCTTTGACAAACATGCTACAATATATTGGTTCAAGCTAGTGACGTCTTGTTCCTGGTTTCAAATCCTGGATGAACATCTACAGCATCGGAGACACTTTGGAAAACTGTGATTTCAGAGGCGGCGTTGTGGTTGAGCTGTGAACAGGAGGAGCCTTTTAGTCATTTATACGATTAACAAGCTACATCTACAGGTTCACACAACATTAATAGAAAGGACATGATAAATATAATACATATATAAACATAAACTAAAAGATAAAATGGCTTAACTTACTCGGTTGAGCTTTTGTTCTCGAGCCAATGGAAGCATGAAGCAAGCTGATGTTAGTTTGGCGTCGATGCATCATAGACAATAAACATTACTCTCATTAGATCTATCTGAAGATTTGTACGATTAAAAAGCTGAAACTATAAAAATTCTGTTTCGGAAACAATAAGCAAAGATGAACTTCAAGATAATACACTAAAGCAAAAGAGAGACACTAACGAAACTAGCTATTGTCGATCGAATGTGACGGTTCGATGCCGGGCGGTTGGATCACTCTGAACCTGAATAAACAACAGGATGAAGACAGATGACGTCTTTCGGCTGAACATCAGTTTTCTCCACACAAGCACTCACTTCCTGCTTCTGACTCTCATGTGACTGAACTGACTAATAAGAAGACAGAACGGCCCCAGAGGCAGATTCAACAAATCATTACAACTGTTGTTTCGATGTAAACATGTAAATATATAAATAATATATGTGTAAACATACATATGTAAATAACTTCACTGTAAAGTTTCATTAACTCATGTTTGTTGTCGATGCAACATTTTATCCAATAAACATTTCTCTCATTACTTCTTGTCTTTCTGCGTTTGTAAGATGATAAAACGAAAACTACAAAAATTCAGTTTCACGCTCCTTGAACATCGAGCACATATTTGAACTAAGAGACAAATAAGTGTATTAATGAGCTATTTACTGACCGTGATGCGTAAGTCTTGCATCTGACGGAAGCTAATATGAGCCCTTTCACCCGCTTTTTACTCATATCTCTGTTCTAGAGCAGAGTTCTTCAACAGGAAGTACTGCAGGGGGGTGGCAAAATGTTTGGTTGAGACAATTTTTTATTTTTTTCCCACAAATTTAAATGTCTTAAAATACACATTAACATGCATCCAACACATTGTGAGGCTGATTTGACCCTCTGCCTGACAACTGCCATCCGTCCAAGGTTAGATAAGTTGTGTGTTACCCATCAAGGTCCGACATCTCACTAATGTGAGAGTATGTGTGCCATCCACAGATTGTTTGATGATTCACTGTCTCTTCTGCATGTATGTTTAAAATAAAAACATTAATCTGTGAATTATTGTAATACCTCAGTGTTGTATGCAAGACGTAGGTTTATAAAAGGCAGTGGCATGGCCACCCTGTACCTTCCACATGTTTAAAATAAAAACATGAATATATGAAACTGTAATATTTGAATAGTTTAGTATTGAATGTACAATAACAGGGTAGCTATGTTTATACATGGCACTAGGCCCAAGTCAATATTAAACACAATTTTAACACTATATATAGTATGGGGACCCTGCTCCATCTCTCCATCAGTTTGTGGGTCCTTGGCCTGAAAAACGTTGAAGACCTCTGTTCTAGAGGCTTCAATAATGAGTTGATGAGTAAGGGGTTCTCTGAGGGAGGCCACTTGTTCTGTCCATCCAGTCAGGTATAAAAGGAAAGGGTTAAACCATGGTAGTCAGTCAGTAGCACAGAGTGAACACATCCACAGCCAACATGAGCAACACCGACATGAACATGAGGGGAAAGGTACTTCTGATCAGCTTTTTTAATCAGCTGAAAATTACTTATTTTAATTTCACCTATCTCCGTTTTTTTACCATCTAACTTTTATGACTCATTTTTTTCCAGATCATCTTCTACGAGGAGAAGAACTTCCAGGGTCGCACCTATGAGTGCATGAGCGACTCCTCCGACATGACCTCCTACCTGAACAGGTGCCAGTCCTGCAGGGTGGAGAGCGGCTGCTTCATGGTCTACGACCGCACCAACTACATGGGAAACCAGCACTTCATGAGGAGGGGCGAGTACTCCGACTACATGAGCATGATGGGAATGAGGGACTGCATCAAGTCTTGTCGCATGATCCCCATGGTAACTACTCCGTCCACTGAATATAATTAACTAGTACTTCTACAGCTCTGACATTTTCTGACGCGCATCTTTCTTTCGGCTCTCCAGCACCGTGGCCAGTTCAGGATGAAGATCTACGAGAGGGAGAACTTCGGCGGTCAGAGCAACGAGCTGATGGACGACTGCGACAACATCCAGGACCGCTACCGCATGTCCGAGTGCCAGTCCTGCCAGGTGCAGGACGGCCACTGGCTGATGTACGAGCAGCCCAACTACAGAGGCAAGATGATGTACATGAGGCCCGGAGAGTACAGGAGCTTCAGGGACATGGGCATGAGCGGCACCAGGTTCATGAGCATGAGGCGCATCGGGGATTCCTGGTACTAAAAGTTCACTCAATGTTCAATGTCTGTAGCAAATGCCACTAAATAAAGAAATTGCTGCACTAAATGATTTCGTATGGAGCTTACTGCCTTGTCACAAGATTGTTCACTACCACACAGTAATAAATGATGGCTCATTGAACTCAACATATTCATTGTGCTGTGTTTTTAATTCCATGACACATTTGTCTTTACAATTTAAAGATCAACTCAACAGCCAAAGAAACCATAAACCTTCAGAAATGAAAAATTAAGTGAAATGTAGGCTTTTAATTTGTCGAAGTAAAAAAAGTTTACATGTCTGACAAATTTGACTGCTTTAATGTGAGGCATCTAAACTATTGGTTGTACAAATTAATATCACAAATCGTGAATGAATACACAGTAAGCTTTGACAAACACACTACAATATATTGGTTCAAGCTAGTGACGTCTTGTTTCTGGTTTCAAAACCTGGATGAACATCTACAGCATCTGAGACACTTTGGAAAACTGTGATTTCAGAGGCGACGTTGTGGTTGAGCCTTGAACAGGAGCCTTTAAGTCTATTATATGATTAACAGGCTACAACTACAGTTTAATACAACATTAATAGAAATGACATGATAAATATAAATACATATTTAAACATAAACTAAAAGATAAAATGGCTTAACTTACCCTGTTGAGCTTTTGTTCTCAAGCCAATGGAAGCATGAAGCAAGCTGATGTTAGTATGGTGTCGATGCATCATAGACAATAAACATTACTCTCATTCGATCTATCTGACGATTTGTACCATTTAAAAGCTGAAACTATAAAAATTCTGTTTCGAAAACAATAAGCAAAGATGAACTTCAAGATAATACACTGAAGCAAAAGAGAGCCACTTACGAAACTAGCTATTGTCAGTTGAATGTGACGGTTCAATGCCGGGCGGTTGGGTCACTCTGAACCTGAATAAACAACACGATGAAGACAGATGACGTCTTTTGGCCGAACGTCACCTTTCTCCACACAAGCACTCACTTCCTGCTTCTGACTCTCATGTGACTGAACTGACCAATAAGAAGCCAGAAAGGCCACAGAGGCAGATTCAACAGATCATTACAACTGTTGTCCTGATGTAAATATGAAAATGTATAAATAATATATTTGTAAACATGTAAATGTATAAATAATACGTGTAAACATTCTTACGTAAATAACTTCACTGTAAAGTTTCATTAACTCATGTTTGTTGTCGATGCAACATTTTATCCAATAAACATTTCTCTCATTACTTCTTGTCTTTCTGCGTTTGTAAGATGATGAAGCGAAAACTACGAAAATTCAGTTTCACACTCCTTGAACATCGAGCACATATTTGAACTAAGAGAAGAATAAGCGTATTTATGAGCTATTTACTGACCGTGATGCGTAAATCGTGCATCTGAGGGAAGCTAATATGAGCCCTTTCACCCGCTTTTTACACATATCTCTGTTCTAGAGCAGAGTTCTTCAACAGGAAGTACTGCAGGGGGGTGGCGAAATTTTTGGTTGAGACAATTTTTATTTTTTTTTAAATTATTTTTTATTTTTTTCCCACAAATTTCAATGTCTTAAAATACACAATCACATGCATCCAACACATTGTGAGGCTGATTTGACCCTCTGCCTGACAACTGCCATCCGTCCAAGGTTAGATAAGTTGTGTGTTACCCATCAAGGTCCGACATCTAACTAATGTGAGAGTATGTGTGCCATCCACAGATTGTTTGATGATTCACTGTCTCTTCTGCATGTAGGTTTAAAATAAAAACATTAATCTGTGAATTATTGTAATACCTCAGTGTTGTATGCAAGACGTAGGTTTATAAAAGGCAGTGGCATGGCCACCCTGTACCTTCCACATGTTTAAATTAAAAACATGAATATATGAAACTGTAATATTTGAATAGTTTAGTATTGAATGTACAATAACAGGGTAGCTATGTTTATACATGGCACTAGGCCCAAGTCAATATTAAACACAATTTTAACACTATATATAGTATGGGGTCTCTGCTCCATCTCTCCATCAGTTTGTGGGTCCTTGGCCTGAAAAACGTTGAAGACCTCGGTTCTAGAGGCTTCAATAATGAGTTGATGAGTAAGGGGTTCTCTGAGGGGGGCCACTTGTTCTGTCCATCCAGTCAGGTATAAAAGGAAAGGGTTAAACCATGGTAGTCAGTCAGTAGCACAGAGTGAACACATCCACAGCCAACATGAGCAACACCGGCATGAACATGAGGGGAAAGGTGCTTCCGATAAGCTTTTTTTTAAAGCTGAAAATTACTTATTTTGATTTCACCTATCTCCGGTTTTTTACAATCTAACTTTTATGACTCATTTTTTTCCAGATCATCTTCTACGAGGAGAAGAACTTCCAGGGTCGCACCTATGAGTGCATGAGCGACTCCTCCGACATGACCTCCTACCTGAACAGGTGCCAGTCCTGCAGGGTGGAGAGCGGCTGCTTCATGGTTTACGACCGCACCAACTACATGGGAAACCAGCACTTCATGAGGAGGGGCGAGTACTCCGACTACATGAGCATGATGGGAATGAGGGACTGCATCAAGTCTTGTCGCATGATCCCCATGGTAACTACTCCGTCCACTGAATATAATTAACTAGTACTTCTACAGCTCTGACATTTTCTGACGCGCATCTTTCTTTCGGCTCTCCAGCACCGTGGCCAGTTCAGGATGAAGATCTACGAGAGGGAGAACTTCAGCGGTCAGAGCAACGAGCTGATGGACGACTGCGACAACATCCAGGGCCGCTACCGCATGTCCGAGTGCCAGTCCTGCCAGGTGCAGGATGGCCACTGGCTGATGTACGAGCAGCCCAACTACAGAGGCAAGATGATGTACATGAGGCCCGGAGAGTACAGGAGCTTCAGGGACATGGGCATGAGCGGCACCAGGTTCATGAGCATGAGGCGCATTGGGGATTCCTGGTACTAAAAGTTCACTCAATGTTCAATGTCTGTAGCAAATGCCACTAAATAAAGAAATTGCTGCACTAAATGATTTCGTATGGAGCTTACTGCCTTGTCACAAGATTGTTCACTACCACACAGTAATAAATGATGGCTCATTGAACTCAACATATTCATTGTGCTGTGTTTTAAAATCCATGACACATTTGTCTTTACAATTTAAAGATCAACTCAACAGCCAAAGAAACCATAAACCTTCAGAAATGAAAAATTAAGTGAAATGTAGGCTTTTAATTTGTCGAAGTAAAAAAAAAGTTTACATGTCTGACACATTTGACTGCTTTAATGTGAGGCATCTAAACTATTAGTTGTACAAATTAATATCACAAATCGTGAATGAATACACAGTAAGCTTTGACAACTATGCTACAATATATTGGTTCAAGCTAGTGACGTCTTGTTTCTGGTTTCAAAACCTGGATGGACATCTACAGTTTCTGAGACACTTTGGAAAACTGTGATTTCAGAGCTGACGTTGTGGTTGAGCCTTGAACAGGAGGAGCCTTTAAGTCTATTATATGATTAACAGGCTACAACTACAGTTTAATACAACATTAATAGAAATGACATGATAAATATAAATACATATATAAACATAAACTAAAAGATAAAATGGCTTAACTTACCCTGTTGAGCTTTTGTTCTTGAGCCAATGGAAGCATGAAGCAATCTGATGTTAGTATGGTGTCGATGCATCATAGACAATAAACATTACTCTCATTCGATCTATCTGACGATTTGTACCATTTAAAAGCTGAAACTATAACAATTCTGTTTCGAAAACAATAAGCAAAGATGAACTACAAGATAATACACTGAAGCAAACGAGAGCCACCTAGGAAACTAGCTATTGTCAGTTGAATGTGAAGGTTCAATGCCGGGCAGTTGGGTCACTCTGAACCTGAATAAACAACACGATGAAGACAGATGACGTCTTTTGGCCAAACATCACCTTTCTCCACACAAGCACTTACTTCCTGCTTCTGACTCTCATGTGACTGAACTGACCAATAAGAAGCCAGAAAGGCCACAGAGGCAGATTCAACAAATCATTACAACTGTTGTTTTGATGTAAACATGTAAATGTATAAATGATATATTTGTAAACATGTAAATGTATAAATAATACATGTAAACAAACATATGTAAATAACTTCACTGTAAAGTTTCATTAACTCATGTTTGTTGTCAATGCAACATTTTATTCAATAAACATTTCTCTCATTACTTCTTGTCTTTCTGCGTTTGTAAGATGAATCGAAAACTACGAAAATTCAGGTTCACGCTCCTTGAACATCGAGCACATACTTTAACTAAGAGACGAATAAGCGTATTAATGAGCTATTTACCAACCGTGATGCGTAAGTTGTGCATCTGACGGAAGTTAATATGTATGGGGTGCCGTTTGTCAAGCAGCTCACGCTGAAAATAACAGCAACATTTTGTCACATTTAGCTTCAAACCATGT
The DNA here is from genome assembly GCF_963576545.1 of Limanda limanda. Taxonomy (NCBI): domain Eukaryota; kingdom Metazoa; phylum Chordata; class Actinopteri; order Pleuronectiformes; family Pleuronectidae; genus Limanda; species Limanda limanda. The sequence continues at coordinate 5,966,286 of NC_083651.1, forward strand.
TTAAAAAACTGGTGTGAATTTTTGAGTCACTTTTTTGCACATTTACAACAATATTTGTCAACTTGGAGATATTTTAAATATTTAAATCCAAATGTTAAATGTAACACTTAAATGTTAAATGTTAAATCTAAATGCTAAATGTTAAATTTAAATCTAAATGTTAAATTTAAATCTAAATGTTAAATCTAAATCTAAATGTTAAATTTAAATCTAAATGTTAAATCTAAATGTTAAATTTAAATCTAATTGTTAAATTTAAATTTAAATCTAAATGTTTAATCTAAATGTTAAATTTAAATCTAAATGTTAAATCTAAATGTTAAATCTAAATGTTTCGGGTGAAACTAAATATTTAGCTAATATGCAAATTCAAATGCCGGTTACAGGAAGTAGTAACAAAATAAAAGCTCGAGGAAGTCAGAGTGTGTTTATTACGGAGCCCCCCAGGGGACACGGGGGAAAATGAGGACAGCAAAATGACTTTTGCGAGATCCCGAGAAAGTTTAGGACAATGTACATCCGGGTATCTCATAATAATGACATATTAAGTCATTATTATGAGATACGGGTTGTGGGCAGGGCGCCACAGAGCCCTACTCGTGGAAGTGGGCGACTGTGCCTCGATACAGAGACATAACAGGATCGATCCATGTTTTCTGCTCCGTTCATTGTCTTAGCGATGTGCTGCCGCTGAATCATTATAACCAGCGCTGCTCCAGCATCAGAACAGACGCTCATTAAAAGTCCGGTCGCCCTGTGTGTGTCTGTGTCTGCTTCCGCCTCACTTCCCTCTGTCCCGCGCTCGCTTTACACTTTAACAATAAACACCAGCGCTGATCACAAGTTATTAGGACACCTACAGGACTGATGTTTACTTTGTGTTTGTTTGAGCTCACGAAACACATGTTTAAACACCGTGTGCACGTAGTCCCCCGCTCCACACAACACGAGCAGAACGTGACGCGCACAGTCAGGACTGTCAGCGTTAAAGTGACGGAGCGATCCGAAGTCATGATCGGTCATCATCGGATAATAACTAAAAAATACATGTGATTATCAGTTTTAGTGAAGAGGAACAGAGACAAGCATACACCCCCCAACACACACACACACACACACGCACACAGCCCACACACACAGTCTCCCATGACAGACCCTGCAGTCAGTATCTCATTATTATTAGATAGTATGAGATCATAACATCAGTCCTGTAGGTGTCCTAATAACTTGTGATCAGCGCTGGTGTTTATTGTTAAAGTGTAAAGCGAGCGCGGGACAGAGGGAAGTGAGGCGGAAGCAGACACAGACACACGCAGGACTTCGCTAAGACAATGAACGGAGCAGAAAACATGGATCGATCCTGTTATGTCTCTGTATCGATGCACAGTCGCCCACTTCAGCGACTGTCCCCGCAGCCACTCAGCCTCGGCTTCCCTGCTCTGTGGCGCCCCGCCCACAACCCGTATCTCATAATAATGACTTAATATGTCATTATTATGAGATACCCGGATGTACATTGTCCTAAACTTTCTCGGGATCTGGCAAAAGTCATTTTGCTGTCCTCATTTCCCCCGTGTCCCCTGGGGGGCTCCGTAATAAACACACTCTGACTTCCTCGAGCTTTAATTTTGTTACTACTTCCCGTAACCGGCATTTGAATTTGCATATTAGCTAAATATTTAGTTTCACCCGAAACATTTAGATTTAACATTTAGATTTAGATTTAACATTTAGATTTAAATTTAACATTTAGATTAAACATTTAGATTTAACATTTATATTTAGATTTAACATTTAGATTTAACATTTATATTTAGATTCAGATTTAACATTTAGATTTAAATTTAACAATTAGATTTAAATTTAACATTTAGATTTAACATTTAGATTTAACATTTAGATTTAAATTCAGATTTAAAATTTAGATTTAAATTTAACATTTAGATTTAGCATTTAGATTTAACATTTAATTGTAACATTTAACATTTGGATTTAAATATTTAAAATATCTCTAAGTTGACAAATATTGCTGTAAATGTGCAAAAAAAGTGACTCAAAAATTCACACCAGTTTTTTAAACATGGTTTGAAGCTAAATGTGACAAAATGTTGCTGTTATTTTCAGCGTGAGCTGCTTGACAAACGGCACCCCATAAATATGAGCCCTTTCACCCGCTTTTTACTCAAACCTGTGTTCTAGAGGCTTCAATAATGAGTTGATGAGTAAGGGGTTCTCTGAGGGGGGCCACCTGTTCTGTCCATCCAGTCAAGTATAAAAGGAAAGGGTTAAACCATGGTAGTCAGTCAGTAGCGCAGAGTGAACACATCCACAGCCAACATGACCAACACCGGCATGAACATGAGGGGAAAGGTGCTTCTGATCAGCTTTTTTAATCAGCTAAAAATTACTTATTTTAATATAACCTATCTACTGTTTTTACGATCTAACTTTTATGACTTATTTTTTTCCAGATCATCTTCTACGAGGAGAAGAACTTCCAGGGTCGCACCTACGAGTGCATGAGCGACTGCTCCGACATGACCTCCTACCTGAACAGGTGCCAGTCCTGCAGGGTGGAGAGCGGCTGCTTCATGGTCTACGACCGCACCAACTACATGGGAAACCAGTACTTCATGAGGAGGGGCGAGTACTCCGACTACATGAGCATGATGGGAATGAGGGACTGCATCAAGTCTTGTCGCATGATCCCCATGGTAACTACTCCGTCCACTGAATATAATTAACTAGTACTTCTACAGCTCTGACATTTTTCTGACGCGCATCTTTCTTTTGGCTCTCCAGCACCGTGGCCAGTTCAGGATGAAGATCTACGAGAGGGAGAACTTCAGCGGTCAGAGCAACGAGATGATGGACGACTGCGACAACATCCAGGATCGCTACCGCATGTCCGAGTGCCAGTCCTGCCAGGTGCAGGACGGCCACTGGCTGATGTACGAGCAGCCCAACTACAGAGGCAAGATGATGTACATGAGGCCCGGAGAGTACAGGAGCTTCAGGGACATGGGCATGAGTGGCACCAGGTTCATGAGCATGAGGCGCATCACGGATTCCTGCAACTAAAAGTTCACTCAATGTTCAATGTCTGTAGCAAATGCCACTAAATAAAGAAATTGCTGCACTAAATGATTTCCTATGGAGCTTACTGCCTTGTCACAAGATTGTTCACTACCACACAGTAATAAATGATGGGTCATTGAACTCAACATATTCATTGTGCTGTTTTTGATTCCATGACACATTTGTCTTTACAATTTAAAGATCAACTCAAGAGACAAAGGAACCATAAACCTTCATATGATATTTTTGGAATTGGCAAGATTCTGATTATCAGAGAGAAAGGCTTTTAATTTGTCAAAGTACAAGTCTGACACAATTGACTGCTTTAGTGTGGGGCATCTAAATTATTAGTTGTACAAATTAATAGCACAAATAGCGAATGAATACACAGCTAGCTTTGACAAACATGCTACAATATATTGGTTCAAGCTAGTGACGTCTTGTTCCTGGTTTCAAAACCTGGATGAACATCTACAGCATCTGAGACACTTTGGAAAACTGTGATTTCAGAGGCGACATTGTGGTTGAGCTGTGAACAGGAGGAGCCTTTTAGTCATTTATACGATTAACAAGCTACAACTACAGGTTTACACAACATTAATAGAAAGGACATGATGAATATATATACATATATAAACATAAACTAAAAAAGAAAATGGCTTACCTTACTCTGTTGAGCTTTTGTTCTCAAGCCAATGGAAGCATGAAGCAAGCTGATGTTAGTATGGTGTCGATGCATCATAGACAATAAACATTACTCTCATTAGATCTATCTGACGATTTGTACGATTAAAAAGCGGAAACTATAAAAATTCTGTTTCGGAAACAATAAGCAAAGATGAACTTCAAGATAATACACTAAAGCAAAAGAGAGACACTAACGAAACTAGCTATTGTCGATCGAATGTGACGGTTCGATGCCGGGCGGTTGGATCACTCTGAACCTGAATAAACAACAGGATGAAGACAGATGACGCCTTTCGGCTGAACATCACTTTTCTCCACACAAGCACTCACTTCCTGCTTCTGACTCTCATGTGACTGAACTGACTAATAAGAAGACAGAAAGGCCCCAGAGGCAGATTCAACAAATCATTACAACTGTTGTTTTGATGTAAACATGTAAATATATAAATAATATATGTGTAAACATACATATGTAAATAACCTCACTGTTAAGTTTCATTAACTCATGTTTGTTGTCGATGCAACTATTATCCAATAAACATTTCTCTCATTACTTCTTGTCTTTCTGCGTTTGTAAGATGATGAAGCGAAAACTAAAAAAATTCAGTTTCACGCTCCTTGAACATCGAGCACATATTTGAACTAAGAGACAAATAAGTGTATTAATGAGCTATTTAATGACCGTGATGCGTAAGTCGTGCATCTGACGGAAGCTAATATGAGCCCTTTCACCCGCTTTTTACTCAAACCTGTGTTCTAGAGGCTTCAATAATGAGTTGATGAGTAAGGGGTTCTCTGAGGGGGGCCACTTGTTCTGTCCATCCAGTCAGGTATAAAAGGAAAGGGTTAAACCATGGTAGTCAGTCAGTAGCGCAGAGTGAACACATCCACAGCCAACATGAGCAACACCGGCATGAACATGAGGGGAAAGGTGATTCTGATCAGCTTTTAGCTGAAAATTACTTATTTTAATTTCACCTATCTCCTGTTTTTTACCATCTAACTTTTATGACTTCTTTTTTTCCAGATCATCTTCTACGAGGAGAAGAACTTCCAGGGTCGCAACTACGAGTGCATGAGCGACTCCTCCGACATGACCTCCTACCTGAACAGGTCCAACTCCTGCAGGGTGGAGAGCGGCTGCTTCATGGTCTACGACCGCACCAACTACATGGGAAACCAGTTCTTCATGAAGAGGGGCGAGTACTCCGACTACATGAGCATGATGGGAATGAGGGACTGCATCAAGTCTTGTCGCATGATCCCCATGGTACCTACTCCGTCCACTGAATATTACTAACTAGAACTTCAACAGCTCTGACATTTTTCTGACGCGCATCTTTCTTTCGGCTCTCCAGCACCGTGGCCAGTTCAGGATGAAGATCTACGAGAGGGAGAACTTCAGCGGTCAGAGCAACGAGCTGATGGACGACTGCGACAACATCCAGGACCGCTACCGCATGTCCGAGTGCCAGTCCTGCCAGGTGCAGGACGGCCACTGGCTGATGTACGAGCAGCCCAACTACAGAGGCAAGATGATGTACATGAGGCCCGGAGAGTACAGGAGCTTCAGGGACATGGGCATGAGCGGCACCAGGTTCATGAGCATGAGGCGCATCGGGGATTCCTGGTACTAAAAGTTCACTCAATGTTCAATGTCTGTAGCAAATGCCACTAAATAAAGAAATTGCTGCACTAAATGGTTTCGTATGGAGCTTACTGCCTTGTCACAAGAATGTTCACTACCACACAGTAATAAATGATGGGTCATTGAACTCAACATATTTATTGTGCTGTGTTTTAAATTCCATGACACATTTGTCTTTACAATTTATACGATTAACAAGCTACAACTACAGGTTCACACAACATTAATAGAAAGGACATGATAAATATAATACATATATAAACATAAACTAAAAGATAAAATGGCTTAACTTACCCTGTTGAACTTTTGTTCTCGAGCCAATGGAAGCATGATGCTGATGTTAGTTTGGTGTCGATGCATCATAGACAATAAACATTACTCTCATTAGATCTACCTGATGATTTGTACGATTAAAAAGCGGAAACCATAAAAATTCTGTTTCAGAAACAATGATCAAAGATGAACTACAACACAAAACACTGAAGCAAAAGGGAGCCACTTACGAAACTAGCTGTTGTCGGTTTGACAAGAGGGTTCGATGCTGGGTGGTTGGATCACTCTTCACCTGAATAAACAACAGGATGAAGACAGATGACGTCTTTTGGCCGAACTCACTTTTCTCCAAACAAGCACTCACTTCCTGCTTCTGACTCATGTGACTGAACTGACCAATAAGAAGCCAGAAAGGCCCGAGAGGCAGATTCAACAAATCATTACAACTGTTTTCCCGTTGTAATTATGTAAAGATTTAAATGTATAAATAAAATATCGGTAAACATGCAAATGTATAAATATTACATGTGTAAACATGTGCGTTTGTAAGATGATGAAGCGAAAACTGCGAAAATTCAGTTTCATGCTCCTTGAACATTGAGCACATATTTGAACTAAGAGACGAATAAGCGTATTAATGAGCTATTTACCAACAGTGATGCGTAAATCGTGCATCTGACGGAAGCTAATATGAGCCGCTAATGAAGTGAGCTAGTGGGAGCTTTTGAAGCGACTCATCAAGATTTTAAACAATAAACATTACTCTGATTTATTCTTGTCCGGCTGATAATTTGTGCCATAAAAAGTATAAAACTATTAAAATTAATTTCCAGGCACAGCGAGCGCAAGCTAAAGATGAAGTAAAAGGCATTAAAGCTCCATTTATCTGAGCTCTTTTTGTTGACAGCATTCACTGTGTCTCTGATGGAAGCTAACGGGAGCTACTGTGAAGTGAGCTGATGTTTGCTGTCAATACGACCATCAACATTTTAGACAATAAATGTTATCATTTCACCTCATTGTCTAGCTGAGAACTCTCAAAGATTAAAAGGCTAAAACTATGATAATTCCTTTTCAGGAACAACGAGCTGAAGATGAACTAAAGGACAAAATGGCTTTGTTGAGCTCAACACAGATTTTTGCAGTAACCGTCCATGAACTGCGTCTGACGTTCGTGATGCCTTCGGACACAATGAACTCAGAATTGTAAAAAAGCTTTGTGTCATTTCATCAAAAGAGAGAGTTTCTAAAGTCTTCGAGGGCCTGGTCATGTGATCCTCCAACACACAGCAACACAGGCCTGTACAGTTCTCTGGTGCAGGCTGCTGGGTCAGGGCTTTTAACAAAGGGGGCCCACTGACACCGGTGGTCTGCTTCCTGTATAAAAGCAAGGGTTAAACCAAAGAGGACAGCAGTGCAGCAGTAGCCGAAGCAATAGCAGCAGCTCACCTACAAGCATGACCACCACCGACATGAGCATGGGCAAGGTAAGCTTCTGGGTTTTTGTAGGAGAAATAACAACAGCTCATGCAGGATTATCAAACTCAATTCTGAATCCAAATTCATGTTGCTACAGATCATCTTCTACGAGGAGAGGAACTTCCAGGGCCGCACCTATGAGTGCATGAGCGACTGCTCCGACATGTCCTCCTACCTGAACAAGTGCCAGTCCTGCAGGGTGGAGAGCGGCTGCTTCATGGTCTACGACCGCACCAACTACATGGGAAACCAGTACTACATGAGGAGGGGCGAGTACGCCGACTACATGAGCATGATGGGAATGAGCGGTGGTATCAAGTCTTGCCGTATGATCCCCATGGTAGGTTCCACTCACAGCAATAAAACTTCTGATATCCGATTGATAAAGTTTTTGAACTAAATTAATGATTCTGTGACTTCAACAGCACCGTGGCCAGTTCAGGATGAAGATCTACGAGAGGGAGAACTTCGGTGGTCAGAGCAACGACCTGCAGGACGACTGTGAGAACATCATGGAGCGTTACCGCATGTCTGACTGCATGTCCAGCCAGGTGCAGGACGGCCACTGGCTGATGTACGAGCAGCCCAACTACAGAGGCAAGATGATGTACCTGAGGCCCGGAGAGTACAGGAGCTTCAGGGACATGGGCATGAGCAGCAGCAAGTTCATGAGCATGAAGCGCATCAACGACATGTGCTAGACATTTCCATCTTGAAATAAAAAAACTGAACGATAAACACTTGTTTCTGCTATTTTACTGTGGTTTGATTTTACACATTGAATCAATGCAATGAGGATTCTGAACATTGATCAAGAGCTGTGAAAACAAGCATGTTCCCAACATATGAAAACAAATACCAAAACCAATTCAGTGTAAATCAAGCACATTGACACATTGAGATAAAATATGAATAATAATAATTATTCCTGTGCAACATGAATACAATAATGAATAATAATCATATATATTACATCAAGTAATACAATTATGATCATGAAGCTGTTTTAGTAAATGCACACATGGCCTCTCATGGATGTTGATAAACTAAATGTAAGTCACTTTGAATAAAAGCATCAGATAAATGACATAAAGTCTAATGACTTGTAACATACAACTGGAATAGACCTTTCCAGCCAATATAGTCTTCAATTTATGAATGAAAACAAATATATATATATAAAACGTGTGAGACAGATAATATACCATCATCTCATATAAATCATGTTCATGAAGTCGCTGCCAAAAACTGCAATGTTTTGATTCAAGTGACGTTCAATACTTTTCAATATGAACTTTTTCATTTTCATGTCATTTGATCATTGTGGTTTAAAACCATTTTGCCCAAACAGACCTGGACAAGAAGGCATCATGAAATGAGACATATGTTAATACATTTCAAAAATAAAGTTCACGTCTTCTCAATCTGTTTTTCTGTGGCATTGACCTCCCTGAAAATGACTATAATCTATAATACACTCAAGTTTTTTTCACAATGTAAATAACAATGATGTGAAAACCTCATTGGTTTACATTTTTAATTGTAAGAAACTTTGAACACATTGTCAAATATTGTAATTGTGCAAATAAATGATCTGACAATAGAGATATTGTTTGTCTGAATATTTAATAAAGCAAGTACTTTTTGAATTTAAGATTAACACATGTATTTGTAGTAACCTTCACAGAATTTGTCAACACTTTTGTATAAAGATAACATACGTTCACTGTGAAAGTTTCTAATGTCACTCCAGCAATAAAATTTTTGAAAACTAACGATGTACACGTGTACTTTTGTCTTTTTTCTCTGGCATATCTGCAAACATGTTTCAGATATATTTCAGCCTCTATTTGAGACAGAATCTAGATATTAATGCGAATGAAAAATTGCAAATGACGGAAACAGTTCAATCTAGAACGGTGGAGCATGTGAGAGGAGGCATAATGAGCTTCTCCCATCAGCATTCACAAACACAGGGACCTGCACCGCACGCTGCTGACTCATGGCTTCTATGTAATCCGTCCATCAATTGTTCGGGTGAAGCGTTTAGTATAAAAAAGGCTTAAATCCTTGATAGGATTGCTATAGCATCAGTCAAAGCACCAGCCATCATGCACGGCAAGGTGAGTTCTTCATCAATACCTCATGTTTCTGGTTATTTTACGATCTTTAAACACGTTCAGGTTATGTTCTTGAAATTAGAATCAACAGTTTTCCTGTACGTTTAGATCAGCACCTGTCGATGGATTTACACACTTTTATAAGCATGAGATAAAGAATTGAACGATAGCTTTGGTCTACAGAATCCAGAGAACCCAGGACTTACGCAGTCTCTCTGCAGTATTTAGATTTCAGTTTAGATGAATAAACTAAATACACAATGGTCCTGTTTTTCAGATCATCTTCTACGAGGACAAGAACTTCCAGGGTCGCTCCTATGAGACCAGCAGCGACTGCGCCGACATGTCCTCCCACCTGAGCAGGTGTCACTCCTGCAAGGTGGAGAGCGGCTGCTTCATGGTCTACGACCGTCCCAACTACATGGGCCAGCAGTACTTCCTGAGGAGGGGCGAGTACTCCGACTACCAGCGCATGATGGGCTTCGGCGACTGCGTCAGGTCCTGTCGCATGATCCCGATGGTGCGACGCTAAAAGACACACAAAGAACTACACGTCCACAGGTTCCAGTCGAAACCACTAACCCACTTGTACGTTGTTTTTGTTTTGCAACAGCACAAGGGCTCCTACAAAATTAGGCTCTACGAGATGGAGAACTTCGGAGGCCAGAAGAACGAGATGCAGGAAGACTGCGACAACTTCCAGGACCGCTACCGCATGTCCGACTGCCAGTCCTGCAACGTGATGGACGGCCACTGGCTGATGTACGAGCAGCCACGCTACAAAGGCAGGATGATGTACCTGAGGCCCGGAGAGTACAGGAGCTTCAGGGACATGGGATACGATGGAATGAAGTTCAGCTCCATCAGACGCATCAATGACTCCTGTTAACTTCAAACATTCATCTTTTTTTTAAACAAATAAAATGGTTTTTTTTCCAAATTTAACATGCATACACAATATCGAATGCTGGGCTTTTATTAATTTGATTTTATTGTTTGTATATTGTATCATTAGAAACACACTTGCTGCTGGTTTTATCTTCGACAGCAGCACCTACGTTAGGCCCGTAAATTCTCATAGTGTAATTTTCTCTAACATTATTTATAAAGTACGCAGGTATTTAAAGATACAAATGGACAAACAGGTCTTTCATATTTTTAAGAAGTAAAAGTTATTGTAAATGATCAAATAAGTATTTTTATACTTTAAGTTGAAGATGAAGTAACCTAGTGAAGGTTATTGCAAACATTTGAATAGTAGCTCTGAGCTTTGAGTGTAAAAACGAAAGGTTGAGATACACATAGATAAATATCACATATTGTACCAGGTTAAAGAAAATAATAAGCAATTTGAAGAGTGAAGCTGAACTGTAGATCAGCTAAAAATACTGTAAGTCGTTAAAAACCAGAGTTTATCTCCAATATTAACCATGAAACTTTAAAAATATGAAGAATTCTTACCAGATATTGGTGGATTTGTTCAGGAAGCAGAGGATCATGGGTTATATCCAGTGTTCAGTTGTGTTTCAGTTCACTGGGACGACTCAGTCAGAGCTCAACATGTTGATAAACTCTGTTTTTTATCTGCATATAAACCACTTCATCGCTCAGACACAGCCCAACAGAATCAGTCACCATATGTGGCTGCAGGGGGCGCTGCTGCTCAGTAGCTACATTGTGTTTCTTTAACATCTGAATATCACGTTTTTAACCCCGTATTTAATATGATACAACACAAACCCACACAAACACTGAAGGTGTCAAAAGTGTTGGAAACCAAAAAACAATCCTGTCGACTTACAGATACGACTCGTTTCTGTCAGTAGAGCAGCTGAGGAAGCTACGTTGGATCGGTTCCAAAATTAATCTAATGTTAGCAACACGAAGAGCTGTTTGATTACATTGTTACTTTTTCTAATATAGCTATACGTAAAATTGTGGTTGTGATACATCGACTCGTAGGCCAGTACGCTCCACTTTAATTCTCGTATGGTTATCCTACAATTATCATACAAATATCGTACAGTTCTTGTAGTTATCGTACAGTTATCATAAAGTTATCATACAGTTATCGTACAGTTCTTGTACAGTTATCGTACAGAAACGAAACAGTTATCGTATAAGTATCATACAGTTATCTTACGGTTATTGTACAGGTATCCCAGAGTTATCGTACAGGTGTCATACAGTTATCATACAGTTATCGTACAGGTATTATACAGTTATCGTATAGGTATCATACAGTTATCGTACAGAAGCAAAACAAACAACAGAGGTCTATATGTTTACTGAGTCAATTCAGGCGTTAAGTTACATTCATGACATTTTAAGGTCAGGAAATTCAATGTTTTATGGAAAAATGCATCTCAACTTATAATTTTGACATTGATTTGTATGTGTTTAATAAAAGATGCTGTATCTGACTGTTTTGTTGTTGCTCAATTATTAACTGGTTTTACAGTGAAATCAAGCGTGTTATGAAGAATAAAATTTTATGTAGATACTTACAAAAATGTGTTGAATTGTTTAGGATCACATGACTTGTGGTTGTGAGTAAATATGAACATGTTTCCAGCTAAAATCCAAACCAATTGACTTAATACTATGGCACAGATTTGAAAGAAAGAATTAAACAATAACACATTTATTAACAACCATAAAGAGCTTGTTTGACTTTAAATAGTTTGTAAAATTGATAATATTTCACATTATCATGTCTATAAAGGTCTTTCCACTCTTTATGAGTTTATTATTATTCAGCTTTTTAAATGCAGCTTAAACAACTTCAGCTTTCAGCTATTTATATCAATAAAATTCATCAATTGATTGAAGATTGAGTTGAGAAAGAATATAGTTTGTTCATATCCATGAAATTCAGAAACAGACTGAGACACAAAAGATTTGTAAAACTAAATGTAGTCAGATTTTGAATGTGCTTATGTGAACAAATTAGATACGAAAGATTTGGAAAAAGACAGCAACACATTATTTGTTTATAATTTTAATTATTAAAAGTCTATTACAAAGTTTAATGTCCTTGAGTTATTTAATTTATTGTGTGAATTTATTTGTTTACTGCTTTTTCGATGCTTTATTGTTCCCAGTGTTCACATTTATAAATTAAAACGCTCACATGCAGGAAACCATCTGATTTATATTAAAGGAATGTTCATGGTTTATTGTTTTTACAGATTTAAAGCATTAGATCAGAGGTAACATGTTTAACGCATCCGTTGAAATAAAGGTAAGTTTGTGGAGAACCTGCTCTGTTGTCCAGCAGCGGTGGACAATGCACAGCGGGGCCTCTTCTCACAACCTGCAACCACCGCAAATCAGCGCATGTCGAAAATCACTTTGAACGGCGGCGTGCACGTGAGCCTCTGCTCCATGCTGCTCTGTCAGGAGTTTGGACAATAGAGTTGTGTATTCTCTCGGCTGTGAGGTCGGATATAAAAGCAGCAGGGGGACGTGGAGAAGAGCGTGCAGTCCATTAGAGCCAAAACATCACAAACTGTAACCATGATGGGAAAGGTGTGAACGGCTCCTCACTTCTTAGAATTTGACATTTATCTAAATAAAAACAAATTGTGATATTTGTATTTTTTCAGCGAGCTGGGTCTAATGGTTTCTTGTTTGTTTTTTATTCCCCTCCAGATCATCTTCTACGAGGACAGGAACTTCCAGGGTCGTTCCTATGAGTCCAGCAGCGACATGAGTGACATGTCCTCCTACCTGAACAGGTGTCACTCCTGCAGGGTGGAGAGCGGCTGCTTCATGGTCTACGACCGCACCAACTACACAGGAAACCAGTTCTTTGTGAGGAGGGGCGAGTACTCCGACTACCAGCGCATGGGCATGAGCGACTGCATCAGGTCCTGCCGCATGATCCCCATGGTACTGACACTTTAAAATAACTTGACCAGAGGAAGCTTGTTTTTGAAGAATGATTTCTGTGATTTCTAATTTGCACTCGTTTTCGTTCTCAGCACCGTGGCCAGTTCAGGATGAAGATCTACGAGAGGGAGAACTTCGGCGGTCAGAGCAACGAGCTGATGGAGGACTGCGAGAACATGCAGGAGCGTTACCGCATGTCCGAGTGCCAGTCCTGCCAGGTGCAGGACGGCCACTGGCTGATGTACGAGCAGCCCAACTACAGAGGCAAGATGATGTACATGAGGCCCGGAGAGTACAGGAGCTTCAGGGACATGGGCATGAGCGGCACCAAGTTCATGAGCATGAAGCGCATCATGGATTCCTGTTATTGAAGCACCCGTGCATAAAAGCAAGGTTTTAAATAAAATCTAAAAAAGAAAAATTCTCTTTTGCATGAATCTGTTACTTAACAACGATAGTTTACAACCTGAACTCACTGGAAACACAAGAGGGAGAATCTAACGCAACAGAAACTTAACATCGGAACATGAAGCTCAAACCATCATGGCAGCAACATCCCATAAACCTGACCTGTCTTTTAAATGATTTGTACAAATAGTATGTTGACTTAGTTATTAGTTTTATACATATACTGATTAATTCAGTTTTTAGCTATTGAGGCAATGATACTTCAGAAGAAATCGTTTATTTGTTCCATGTTTAGGAACAAATATGATTAATGCAATAGCTGCATTTTATTCGTGCATCAATATAATAGACCAGGTAGAAAGAAAGAGTTCATTGAACATGGTGCTTTTCCTTAATGAAACATGTACAGAGACAAACAACAGTCTCCTGTGCACTGAGACTACACATGTTTGTGTTGTGAAAACCAGAGTATGTCAAGAGAGAATCCAATGAATCAATGAATCATTAGAAAATTTGGAAAAATAAAGAAAGGCTTCAAATCTTAGTACAAACAGTTGAGCAAAGACTTAAAAATGCACTTTAATGTACATATTACGTTTATATGACAAACAGAAAAACAAAACATGTTCCTATTGGTAAAATATTTAAGTTTCAGGTGGACCACAGAGGAGAAATCACTGATCAGCCAATTAAACAGAAATAATATTTAAGATTTCAAAGATATATATAAACTAAATATAGTTGCATTTATTCAGATTACATATTTATACATGTAAATGCTGTGTACTCTATACAGTATATAAATGTGTTATATATACAAATATATTTTGTTCGATTTAGTCTTTAACTCTTTGGATAGTTCACAAGTATTTATCACATTATTATTAAATTATAACCTTTGTTCTGATTCAACGAAAGGCTTTAGTTATACTGTTGAATCACAATTAATTAAACTAATACTCTGTAAACTCTGCAACTCAATCAATATAATAGTTTAAAGTCTGTCTCTCTTTTTGTAAGTTTAAAACATATTAAGTATTATTTAAAAGCTTCTCAAAAAGACATTGAAAAACAACTAATTTCCATCAGAATGAACCTGAAACACTTTGTGAGTCACAAAGAGAAACATACAGCATTTTATCTTTTGTCCTTCTGTCAATAGAACAATGAACTTTCAGTTGGAGTCACAAGAATCTTCTGAACCATTTGCTGTTGTAGAAAAAACCTTTGCTGTTGTGGTTTTGTTACAGAGCTAAATATTTAACATGATATTTTTCTTTTTATTAATGTAGAATATCGAAGTGGAAAGAAGCTGCTGGATGAATTCTAATATCTTTGCTAAGGTTTAACAAAGGTTGAGTTTGTCTATAAACCATTGGTACCAACAAGCAAACATCCTGGAGCCAAGTTCAGAACGAGGAATATTTAGAATTTAATCAAATTATGCAGTCGTCATGAGGAAAGTTCTGATTTAACGTTGAGATACCACAAATGTCAACTGCAGGTTAACTGAAAAAAATACTACAAATGGAATACTGTTAAACTGCAACAGTCACATGACATTACAACTCTAACAAATCTAATATTAAGAACTGTTATAACAAACCATCTTCTCCATGGAGGAACTATGAGAACGGGGAACTGGACGAACGGACGAACGAACCTTCTTTTTACAATTTAATATGTCAATTCAATATTTTATCTAAATTGTATATTAGATTTCATATTGTTGATGATATGTATCGTGTACATCTATACAATATATTGTACATTTCAATGTTTTGAATTAGAATTTGTATTTTTCCTCAGTGTTGGTAGTGTACTCCACCAAGAAGGTTCTGTTTAAAACAGTGTTTGGTTGTTTGTTTGTTGTTTATCAGTAAAAACTCCTGGACAAATTACTACCAAACATTTTAGAAGGAGCTTTTTGGTCCAGGAAAGAGCTCATTACATTTTACTGAGGATTCAGATGAGAGGCTGAATTTAGGAATTTCCTTTTTACACTTTTATTAAAATTTCTAAAGTAGGGTGTTTTGATGTTTTTTACTAATAATCTGGAGTTTAATTCATGGATCTTGATGATTTTTTTTAACCAGGCATATTTAGGGAGCTGATTTCTTTGCGTTTGTGCAATTTGGTGCAGCTTGATTGGATTTAAGAGACTATTTGGCTAAGCCTAGTTATTGCGATGTTTTAAGATAAACCACTTGGAGAAAGAAGCTCTTGACAAACATGGTTGTGAATTACAGATCATTTTTATTTACTGAAGTCAAATACAGATGTCTAGCACATGTCGGTGATACGCTTCATGCTCATGAACCTGGTGCCGCTCATGCCCATGTCCCTGAAGCTCCTGTACTCTCCGGGCCTCAGGTACATCATCTTGCCTCTGTAGTTGGGCTGCTCGTACATCAGCCAGTGGCCGTCCTGCACGTTGCTGGACTGGCACTCGGACATGCGGTAACGCTCCTGGATGTTCTCGCAGTCCTCCATCATCTCGTTGCTCTGACCGCCGAAGTTCTCCCTCTCGTAGATCTTCATCCTGAACTGTCCACGGTGCTGTAGGAGGATACAGGGGAAATGTGAGTGAGGTTGTGGTGCAGCCGAAACGCACAAAGTTTAGAATCATGAGGAAAACCAAAGGAATGTGTGTGAGGTCTCTTACGAAGGGAATCATTCTGCAGGATCTGATGGAGTCGATCATCCCCTGGCTCATCATGCGCTGCATGTCGGTGTACTCGCCCCTCCTCATGAAGTACTGCATGCCCATGAAGTTGGGACGCTCGTAGACCATGAAGCAGCCGCTCTCCACCCTGCAGGACTGGCACCTGTTCAGGTAGGAGGTCATGTCAGGGCAGTCGCTCATGCACTCATAGGTGCGGCCCTGGAAGTTCCTCTCCTCGTAGAAAGTGATCTGAAACACGGGGAAAGGATCGTGAAGGTTTAAATGAGGATTCAGTTTGATTTCCCTGGAGGAAAACTGAGAAATATGTGAAAAGATTAGTAAACATCTCATTACCTTGCCCATGATGGTGGTTTAGGTTGTTCCTGGTGGATGGTTCAACTTGCTGTGCTAACTCCATGATTCCAGGGCCTTTTTATACAAAGTCCCAGGGCCCGCAACGTGTTGTTATTCAAATGTAGAAAGCTGCTGAGTTAGCAGTACGACTTTTGCTGAACGGGGCCTATGAATGTGCGTCAATTGTGCTCCATCCATACATTTCTGGCAGCGGCCAAGTGCATTGTCTATTATAAGCAAAAGCTTTATGTGTGGTCCATTCTCAGTCAGAAGGTTCTGCACGTATCGTCTGATCCATCGGGGTGACATCGGGGCCACGTCTCTGACAAACCATGAGACACCCAGAACCTGCACGGATACCCAGTTAGTACCAAGAAATAAATATACTGACTTTGTATTTTTCCATTTTCACAAGTTTCCCTCTATCGGTGAGAAAAAACTTTTAAATCCTGCAGATTAAAAGATTTGATAGTAAACAGGTCAACATGTGTTTAGAGAATCTGTGTTTCCCCAGAATGAAGATCATCAGCTGAAGATACTGTCTCAAAACTGCATTGATGATGTTAAATAACTGAATATCTGTCTTTGGTAACTGGACAATATATATATTTAAATGCTAATGTGTCCAATGTGCTTTTTAAATGATTTAAATATGTTGATTTTATTGTTTACTATGTGAAAACAATACAAATCCAAAAAAAGAAACCAACTTTTTAAGTATGGATGATGCACAAAGGTCGGGAAAGAGGATTTATAGATATGTCATAGTACTGTTTGCAATGAGTTCAGTTAAAGTACATTTTTTGTGTTTTAGTAAATCAGGTGTCTCTCTTAATCCCAAATGTTTTGGCATCACATCGAAATTCTATATATTTATAATAAATATGTGTGTATTTATTAACTGATGTTGATTGAGAGTGAAAACAAGTTGCATGAGAGCCTGTGAAGTGACAGTAAAAATGTATTAACATGAACATATGAGCTGTTTTATAAGTTTATAACTAAACCAGAGTTTGTCAGATCTATACACTGAACTCTACTTTATTAAAACTGATGCATGTGACTGCAGAGATTTAATGAAAATATCGAATGTGAAAACAAAAATCCATCAAATATTGTTCTGATAGATTGGATGTGAACTCAAATGAAAAATTATGTGGATGTGATCATGTGTCTTTTGGTCATTGCTGTGCAGCTGCTGCAGGTTGTGAACTTTGTACACGAGTTGATAAAGATTTACATTAAGTGCTTGTTTAAAATCTTTTGTTGGTTTGTTCTTTCATCTTCTGGCTTTAATTAAATCCATCAGGAAATTGAATATAAAGCATAATAAATATAAACAAAGGAAATGGTAAAAATATCAAATTCGCTGGTAAAATCTATCTGAGAAATCTGGCTTGAAAAAGGTCCCTGTAAATAAATACAAACCACTGAAGGCTAGTGATGGTCCATAAAAACATTTTATTATGCATTATTAATTTGAATAAGTGACCCATTGAGAAATCATGTATAAAAAAAGCTGTGGCTCAAAACATGTGCATGAAACAAACAAACATGTTTGTGAGCGGAGATGAAACATATAAATTCCACATATATGAAATCTTTTCAATAGATTTTTCTATCATTCAGGTTCAGGTTTGATTTAATGTTTATATACCAAATACATGATATTCAGATTTACTGAGAGGAAACATGCATCAATTTTATTTTATTAATAGATTTTTCCTTTTTTGTTGATGGAAACTTGTTTACTCCACTTTCACTAAACACTCGTGGCTCATGAAGAATGAATGAAACAAAACACTAATGCAATCATATAATAATCATATTGAAAAGGAAAACTTAGATCTGCTGTGACTGGAAATCAAGAAGAAAAAGAATCGGGAACTGAAACTGTGATTCGTGCTTTTGTAATGGATTCAAATATATTGTTGTAATTGATTGAATATCAATAGTAGAACATTTTCAATATAATGTTAACAGAAAACTGCAGTTAATATGTGACTTTTTGTTCGAAAAAAACATGAACATAGTTTAATAGCATGTTAAAAGTATTTAAATTTTAAAATTTAGAGGAATTAAAAAACAATTATTGTATTCTTCTTATTAGCAATAAATTAAGGACCTCACTGATTTATCGAGAGGAAATATGGCGCTAATTATTTAAGGATTTATAGTTATTTATAGTATGTAAGTGTGTAATAAAGAAATCTATATAATGATTAATGATTTATACTCCACAGAGAACAGAGGTACAAGTACTACAGAGGAATTGATTGGATCGTTGTTGGGTATTTATTTTTATTCATAATCATTTTTTAAAGTGCATTTTAGCATTCACATTCATCACAGAGTTAATACAACACGTTCTAACCACAAAGTGTGAGCAGCTGGTTCAAGGCTGCTTCTACTCAACTCCAGGCCCCGCAACCAAATCCCCCCCGGCCGTTCAGCGCCGGCTTGAGAGAAACCAATAAAAACACTTTCACAAGGAGGCTTAAAAATTTCCAACATCTTTAATAAACAAAGAGTTTCATATTTACAGCAAGGTGTTCGCTTGATGGCTAAAATTCGGTGACCCTCCTGAAGGAGCCGACGATGGCGCAGGTGGCGCACCAGTCGCGGTACCTCCTGTACTCCCCTTGTCTGAGGAAGTACTGCCTGCCTCTGTAGTTGGGGTACTCGTAGAAGATCCAGTAGCCGTTCATTAAATTACAGGAGTAGACGTGGCGGTGGTGGAAACGGTCAGACACACAGGGACAGTCATCCATGAACTCCATCATGTGGCCGCTGAAGTCCGGCTTCTCGTAGATACGCAATCTGTAGGAGCCTCGATACTGCGGCGCAACGGGAGAGAGAGATCGTGCGGTCAACAGACTTACTCAGAATACGTTCAAACGTAAAACGTGTAGACGGACTCACCACTGGAATCATCCTGCACGAGCGGATGCAGCTGCTGAAGCCCATCCACCTCTGGTAGTCTGGATACTCGCCCCTCCTCATGAAGTACTGGTGGCCCATGAAGTTGGGTCGCTCGTAGATCATGAAGCAGCCGCTCTCCACCCTGATGGAGTTACATCGGCTGAAGTACGAGTGAAGGTCCGTGCAGTCGTTGCCACACTCATAGCTCCGACCCTGGAAGTTCTTGTCCTCGTAAAAGATGATCTGTGAGCAGAGGAAGTTCCAAGTGTCACGCAATGGGTCTGATGACATGAGGACGTTTGTTCCACGTGAAATGATATGACATATAATCTGAGCAGAGAGGAAAAACAGGACTCACCTTGCCCATGGTCTCCGTTGGAGAGATTCCCCATGTTTTCAGGGCTTTTTATACCACCTCTCCACAAACAAAGTATTGTTATTCAAATTCTCCGGTACATGTTTACCTTTTTGTTGCAGCCCAACATTGGGTGAGAAATATGGATTTGTATTGGAAAAAAAAGGGGGATAAATAATTAAGCGGTTTAGTGTTTTGACATGCATGGACAAAGGAAAAGACTAGTATGGTATCCACACATCCAGTGAACAATGGCTGCAGAACAATATGGAAAAGCCCTCTGGCATTAAATATGTTGCGTAACCGCACAGGAAGCCATTCAGTGTGGCGCGGCTCTACCTGAGCAGCTCCACTGCTGATGAATAAGTGTGTTCTGTGCTGTTCCTCCGTGGGCTGCTCCGGACATGAAGCTTTTATTATCCACTGCACAGTCTTGTGATGAACTCTGTGATATCTGCGTGTTTATCAGATGCTCGTGTCAACTTTTATTTCATTTAACGACCTTTAATTCTCAGATGAGCTGCATGTTTTTTTTGTTTAAGTGTCAAGTGACAGTTCTGAATTCTCCTTGAGCCGCCATGTTTCACTCCTTCAGGCATCTTTCCCCTTTTTAAACACTTTATGAAATCTGCATGTTGTCCCGATATCAGGTCAAGATATGCTATTATATATAGTATTATAATTATACATTATAACTTAAACCCTATTTTACTTTATTTTACATTTTTATTTTGTTTAATTCCACTAGAATCCTCCACTAGTTATATAACTCATCTCTTATCTATATTTAATTTCTCATATATACTTACAATGAAATGTTTTTTTATTGTGTCTTATTATAAATACACATATATATAATAAAATAGATAGAGATATAGATATATACATATACAATGCAAATCTCAACTGGATGATTTCTGTGCTAGTTTATGTAGCATGAGCATCGATTATGTTACAATTCTGCCACTAAGTATTAGTTTTACTTTAAACTACTTAATTTATTAGTACTGTACGTTATAAAAGTCTTAACATGTAAATGCATTTCACTGTTTAAATGGTACTGAGGTTGTCAATAATGTTTTTTAATCAGTATTTCATTTATTTTATGACAAATAACTGACATTTGTCATTTAATGGAGGATATTTAAAAGAAGCTGATTTGCAAACATAAAATTTTAATTTACTTTATTAATTTTGAACATTTTATGATTAAAATGTATGTTTTGTAAGGACAACCATAACCTGAATGTGTATGATTCTCATATTTCATAGTTTTATTTTCACATATTTAAGATAGGACAATAATTATTCTCATACTGTTTGTTGTATTATTACTTACTTCACCTGTGTCTGTCCTCAACAAATCATCCTCATCTTCTACTATTTACTTCATATTCATTTCTATATTTCACTTTCCTCTCTCACATTTTCTTTGTTGTGTTTTGTGTTCAACATTAATTGTGCTGATAAATTCTTCCGCCACAGAAACAGGCTGAATCCCATCAGGGGGCAAATGTAGAGGTCAATGTTTCCTTTATGAATACGTGGAGGAGATTAAACTACAGATAAACAGAAGCCATGGTAGATGCATGTGAAAGTGATATTCTCTGTGTTGTGACTGAATAGGAGGGATGTGCATTAACAGCTTTCAGGAGGAGAAGATAGATAATAATTCTGGTCACTGTAAATTCTTGTGATCTGAGGTTCAGACGAGAGTCGACAAACCAAAGCTGAGAACTGGCAAAAAACCCAAAGTACAACATTGACGTTTTATTAAGCAGCTAAAGTTTATTGAGGGAACAGGACAGTTGAACTCGGGTCAGAGATGCATTGAAACACGTTCAGTTGGAGTCAGTGATTCTTCTGAGGGAACCGACCCGCGGGCTGACGCCCCCCCAGTCGCTGTATCTCCTGTACTCCCCGGGCCGCAGGTAGTGCGTCCTGCCCTTGTAGTTGGGCTGATCGTACAGCAGCCAGTGGCCGTCCATCACGTTGCAGGAGTTGAAGTCGGACATGCTGAGGTGGTCCTGCACGTTGGGGCAGTCGTCCACCAGCTCGTGCATCTGGCCGGACATGTCGAAGCGTTCGTAGAGCCTCACCCTGTAGGAACCTCGGTGCTGCCACAGGACAGAAAACTGTTACAATGGTACAAAAACGTTTCTTATTGTTGTCCAGGAATCGTGACTCATACTTAAAGTCTTAATCTACAAAGAACAAGCTCTTAACATCCTAAAAAACACTACATTTATCAATCGTTTATCTATATTCTACCATAACTTTCAAAAGAAAACCTGAAAACCAGAGTTGTGACCTACCTGGGGAATCATACGGCAAGATCTGACGCAGTCGTTGATGCCAATGGTGCGCTGGTTGTCGGAGTACTCCCCTCTCCTCAGGTAGTACTGGTTGCCCATGTAGTTGGGACGCTCGTAGACCATGAAGCAGCCGCTCTCCACCCTGATGGAGTTACATTTGTTGAAGAGGGAGTGAAGGTCGGCGCTGTCGCTGCTGCACTCGTGAGAGCGACCTTGAAAGTTCCTGTCCTCGTAAAAGATGATCTGCGGAAGGAACGGTTGCACAGGATGAATAAACACAATAAACCAGGCAGCGAGTAGAAGGCGTGGGTGAAGCCCCGGCGTTTGATTCCCTCTACCTTGCCCATGGCTGTGTTGGCATCAGACTGCATCGCCGGTGACTGCTGTGCCTGAGCCGAGCCACCGTGCTTTATAAAAACAGAAGAAAGAAAGGGTGGCCGTGTGATTGCACAGCATAAAGTATTGTCATTCAAATATATCCCTCTCAGTGATGATGAATCGGGCTGGTGGGGGGGGGGGGAGTGTGATGAGTTTTTGTTCTTTCCTCCATGTTCATCACAATTTCATCCCGAAAATGCCAGCGTACAATAGAGTGATGGACGGAGGGCGACCTGCATCAGCAAGATCAAACTGATATTTAACAAAGGCCGACACATGATCATCTGCACCATCAATTAGAGAGAACTCGTTCTATAAAATAATCTGGAACGGACATGAAGCAACTTGAACAGGTTGTGATTTTACTTCAGATGAACAACGTACATTTTCCAACACATCAGACATATAATATAAATTATTTTCAATCTTGGTTTCCACCGTTTCCACTGAGTTTTTTCTCAGATCTAAATTGATTATGACAACTCTTTTGATTTCTTTATTATGAAGGTATCTGAAATGTTCTGCTGTTGTTGTTGTTGCTCTTGGTTTCAGGTGAGTTCTTTGCAATGAGTCTTTTCCATGAGTCCGTCCTAATATCAATCGTTCTCATTCTGATTTTGAAAGTCTCTCAGGACACAGGAGTGTTGTTTCAGTCCTGAAAGTACAAAGACAGAGTATTACTGCATCTGTTAGTTGCAGTATTTTGTACTTCCTATCGTCTTGGACACAACTATCTGATCATGAGGTATTTCAGAAGCCTCCACACAGATCTGGGATCAGTAGTCCATGATGCGTCTGATGGAGCCGACCCTGGCGTTCCTGCCCCCCCACTCGCTGAACCTCTTGTAGTCCCCGGGCCGGATCAGGTACATCCGCCCCCTGTAGTGCGGCTGCTCGTAGAAGAGCCAGTTGCCGTTGGCGACGTTGCAGGAGAAGATGTTGTTGACGTGGAATCGGTCCCTGACGCACGGGCAGTCGTCCACCAGGTCCATCATCTGGCCTCCGAACTCGATTCGCTCGTACAGGCGCAAGTTGAACAAGCAGGGCTCCTGGTTAGAGACGGGAATCAGTTAATCAACCAATCAATCGGATTTTATTTGTATGCGATCACATGTTATTTCGTATAAACTGTCTTCTGTCATTTGAGTTTCTGAAAGAAGGATGAAGATTTTATTAAACGTTGAACCTAATCATTGCTAGTAGCGGAATTGTTAGCATAACGCTGATGTTAGCACCTAAGTCTGATGTTATACAGCATTGTTGACGACCTTGTAGCTTTAAGCATTGAGTTACAATTACCAATGTATTTTGTCTTTAGCATATCAAAACAGTTTTTTCACCAAAAATAAAGAAACATCCGACACTGAAACTCAGACTCAAACACGGAGGTAGCTCTCATCAATTGTCGTAAGAAACTCTAATAATTTAATAATGCAACATTTTGTAATATATTGTACTAAACTAGATTTATAACTACAATCATTATTCTGGTTGGAGAAGGGGAATCTTCATCACGTCAACGGCAGCATGATATGATATATGTGTATTTTGCCACCTCTCCACAAAACGTTGTGATATTGTTTTTAACATTTTTGCGTGATCCTGCTAAGTAACAAACAAATGCTAACGAAAACGTAATCTCCTTAGCGTAAGTAGCTAACGTATACGTGTACGTTATTGTGGTTATGTTGAAACTGTGTCTCACCATGAGGATGAGGCGACAGGAGCTGACGGAGTCGCCGATGCCCATCCAGTGATGGAAGTCGGGATACTCCCCCCTCCGCAGGTAGTACTGGTTTCCAGAGTAGTTGGGTTCCTCGTAGATCATGAAGCAGCCGCTCTCCACCCGGACCGAGCTGCAGCAGCTGAGGAGGCACATCAGGTCCGAGCAGTCATCGCTGCACTCGAACTGACGCCCGGAGAAGTTCTCGTCCTCATAGAAGATGATCTAGACGTGGAAATCATAACGTTAAGAGAGCGATGAAATAATTCATAATTTTTTAGCTTAATCGACTTCTCCTCTGGGCCAAATTATTCCACTTCCTTTCAGTCAAACTGTGCAGAGTGAAACCCGGTTTGCCTCCCATCCTGAGCTGTGGTGTTTACCTTCCCCATGTTGCTGTGCTGTGATCATCCAGCTCTTTGAAGACTCCCACCTGTCACATATATAGTGAATGTGTAGTGCAGACTCTGCACGTGTCATTCATATTGTAATAACTGGGAGTTGTTCCTGAAGAGGAGGAACCCACCGATGTTTGTGCAAGTGAGAGCCGGAGTGTGTCGCTCGGTCTTGTGATTTTTTTAATTATGAAACAATGGCTGGTGTTTTTTTTTCGCACTTCTTAAATTACAGCATGGACTTTTAATTTCAACGTTACTGGCATCACTGGATATTATTCACCTCTAACTGTTTTTACTCAATAATTCAAAATTTCAGTTTTATTTTTACAGTGATTTTTGTTTTTATTTCCAAAATAATCGTTTTAAATGTGTCTAATATATCATGTTTTTGTTAATAACATATTTTACAGTGACTTTACCTTATGTATTGTTTTATTATTATCATGTTATAGCAGATATAATCTTTGTTTTACAGTGTAGTACAAACACTCTTATGTGTTCCAACTCTCAACCACTGCCCCCTGGTGGAGATGTATGCTTTTGTCCAGGTAAATAAACAGTATTTGCACAATATGAATGTTTGCATGTAAAAAGTAATAATTTATACATTTTGATTTGCTCACTTATGTTGAAACAAATTAAAACCCTTCGTCCAATGAATCTCTGTTGTGTTGCTTTCATCATGTGATGTGATCAAAGCTCCGGGACATCGACTAAATGGACGATTATGAATAAACCTGAAGATCTGATTGTTGTCTTTGTGTCGGTGGAACGTGACTGAGTGAAATGTGCAGAGAGACTTTGCTTCATCCCTGAAGAGATGACGCTGGAGTCGAACTGTGGCTGAGTGTCAGTGCTTGGAGTATTTTATTCAGTCCGCTGAGGAGGGTCAGGACGTCGGGTCCCGTCACGTCCTCCTGGGAAAACAAGCCCTCCAGACGCAGAGAGCAAGAACAGAACTGAAAACACTTGAGCACTGACGCCATTTTATTCAGCGTGTGAAACAAGGCAAAGAGGAGACACTTCACAAGAACCGTTTTTCCGTCTTTAGAGATCCGCGAGGCGCCGGACGGAGCTGATCCTGGAGCTGTTGCCGTTCCACTCGCTGAAGCCCTTGTACTCGCCGGGACTCAGGTAGTAGTGGCGCCCCCTGTAGTGGGGGTGCTCGTACAGCAGCCAGTGGCCGTCCATCACGTTGCAGGAGTTGAAGTTGGACAGACGGAAACGGTCCATGAGGTTCGGGCAGTCGTCCGTCAGCTCCATCATCTGACCTCTCATGTCGAAGTGCTCGTACAGCTTCATCTTGTAGCTGCCGCGGTGCTGTGGGGGGGGGGGGGGAGGTCAAAGGGTCACAACCCGGGAAAGTGTTCCCTAAAAGATCTTTGTGCCTAAGAAATAGGTCAACATTTTGCAAGAAGATTGATTCCATACATGGAGGGGCTGGTTATCTTAGCTTAGAATTAAGACTAATTAACTAATTAAGTGTTATAAATGTGTCCAAACCTTGAAATACTTGAAAACCCCTAGAATCTATTCGTTAGTGGACATTTTCACACTTAGTTTAGTTAAAATAATAAGTAAACTTGTAAATTAGCTTTAGAGGTGCTGGGACTCATGTTTTGTTGTCGTTATGCTAAGCTAAGTTAACTAGCTGCTCTAACTCCAAACTAGAAAGTGTACATTTAAAACTCTTTAAACCAACATGCTAATACAAGTTAGGCAAAGTGTACTCTTTATAACTTGGATGGAACTAAAAACGTGTGTTTAAGTAGTCGGTAGAGACCTTTCAAACCACAACCCCCGACCCGACACTTATTCTGAAGTTCAACTTCCTGTGTGATCGTCTTTCACAGCTATGGCTGGATATTCTTATATATGACACATTTTTATGTACAGTTATAAATACCCATAATCCGTTTTCAGACATTATATCTATGTGCAGACATTAGCCAGAGATCTCGTCGTCTTTATAAGTCGACGTCTTTGTGGGCGTCTTCTACTTGTAGCTTATGTCACTCGAAGTTATTAAAACCTTAAAGTACAGTGATCGGATTCAGTCTGAAACGTTAAATGCATGTAATGATTTTAGATTTGAGATGTTTAATAAGCATGTTATGTCACCAAGCTCCTCACCGTGGGAATCATGCGACAGGACCTGACACAGTCGTTCATGCCGCTCGTACCCAGGTAGTCGGAGTAGTCGCCCCTCCTCATAAAGAACTGGTTCCCGGTGAAGCCCTGGCGGTCGTAGATCATGAACATGCCGCTCTCCACCCGGATGGAGCGGCAGCGGCTGAACATGGAGTTCAGGTCGGAGCAGTCGCTCATGCACTCATAGTGAGGGCCTCCGAAGTTCCTGTCCTCGTAGAAGATGATCTGGTGGAGCAGAGGAAAGAGAATCTGTCTCACTCGACGAGTCCCACAGACACAAACACCGGTTGGACATCAGAACACAAACCTTCCCCATGTTGGATGCTGCTGTGGGTCAATCCTCTGGTTTTGTCCTCTGAACGCAGCCTCCATGTTTATATACCTTCCCCTGTGTGCGAGCTGTGTGTGTGTGTGTTGTTATTGTGACGAGGCCTGGTGTCAGCACCGACCCTACAGGAGGCGTCCTACTCCTGTTTGTCACGTCCTCTGTCTGAGCTCAGCTTCCAGCAACAGCCACCGCACAGACAGGAACTGGAACCATCAGCCAATCAACTCTTTCTCCATCTGGTTTTCCAAAGGGACAATTCACTTCATTCAAGACCCTGACACAGATATATGAATTCATAACTCCAGATAAATGCCTCCTGAATATAGAACTGATTTTTATTGTGTGTGTGTAGTAAAACACCTAGTCTGTGATGATGTGTGGAATTCTCACGATGTGGATTTCATACATCAAAACTGTTTATTTCCCTAAACACTAAATTCTGAATCCGTCTTGTTATTAGAAAGTGTGGTTGTGTTCAGCAGTAAAGATGAGGACTGATTCATGATCTGATTCAAACAACAGAAGTGTTTTTTACTGAGGAGGAGTTTGATAAGGAAAAGCACAAATTGTGGTTTAACATTCATCGCCTGACAAACCAGTTTCTTCATGGAGGAACTTAAAGACCTGGATACTGGTCTCACTCAGTAAAAGATCACATGGTGTATGATGAGCATGAAACATAAGCAGCCACATGTTTTTATTTATTTGATGTTATATAAAATAGTTTGTGTAACAGACACAACTTGGCGGAAGGTTGTGATGTGTCAGGAAAGAAGTCTTTACATTTTGGTATCATGGGGCGTATCCAGGATTTTATTTTCTTTTACTTTAACATTGGGAAATTGGATATTTAGTTTTTGACATTTTCACTGTTTCCCCAGAGAATAACTCATGGATTTAAATAGATTAAAATCCTCCCACTGTCCAAAGACATGCAGTTTGTAATCAGGTTAATTTAAGACTGGACTATTGATGTGATGTGAGAGTGAATGGTTGTTTGTCTCTGTATCTATAAGTGTTCAGTCATTTGAATTATGAGCTCGACTGAGTCATTCTGGTGAAGTCATGAAAAACCCAAAGAAAATATCAACTATAATAAAATGTTGCGTCCAAAACGACCTTTGAGTTAAATCAGTCAACATATTTATTCACAAGCAGAAACAAATAGTTTACAATAGATTCATTTATTCAGCTTTTTAAAACAGTATCATGTTGATCTCAATGAAACATCCCACTCCACATTATCTCATCACCAGTTTCCACAAATAGACCTTAAGAGAAGTTACTGGGTGTAGTTTTTTTGAATGAATCTAAAATATAAATAAAATCAAATTAGAACTCTGTGATTCTGCGGAAGGAGCCGGTGGCGGCGCAGGTGGCGCCCCAGTCACTGAACTTGCGGTACTCCCCGGGCCTCATGAAGTACTGGCGCCCGCGGAAGTTGGGGTGCTCGTACAGGGTCCAGTAGCCGTCCATCACGTTGCAGGAGTAGATGTCGCGGCTGCGGAAGTGATCCTGCACCGAGTCACAGTCCTCACTGAACTCCATCATCTGGCCCTGGAAGTTGGGCCGCTCGTAGATGCGCATGCGGTACGGCCCCTCGCTGGTCTGCAGGAACATGGCGGAGGAAAATTTAAAAATTTGGGCGCCATCAGAGAAAGGCAGCCCTCCTCCATCGCCCTCTAGGGGGGGCTGTGAGGGCTGCTCTATTATGTTCTAAATTTACGAACAATCATCCTTCATTCATTTGTGACAGTTTCACATTTAGACGTCAAATTTCTTGCAAATTTTACAATTAATCATACTTTTCCAATTGTTTGTGTCGGAGGATAAGTAAAAGTTTTCCTTTAATTTCTAAGAACATATTTATTATTCTCAGCCTCATGCACACACAAAGATACAGAATAACATTGAGGCACTTCCATCTTCTTCATCATCTATCAGTGTCCACACTCTTCATCATGAACTCAAACATGAACTCACATAAGAGAAGGTGCGGCAGGAGCGGATGGTGTCGTTGTAGCCCATCCAGCGCTGGTAGTCAGGGTAGTCTCCTCTGGTCAGGACGTACTGGTAGCCGGTGTAGTTGGGCTTCTCGTACAGGACCCAGCAGCCGCTCTCCACCTTGATGGAGTTGCAGCGGCTGAAGTGGGGGTGCATGTCAGGGCAGTCGGAGTCGCACTCATAGGAGCGGCCCTGGAAGTTTCTGTCCTCGTAGAAGGTGATCTGAGTCCAGGGAGGAGTGAGGACCACAGGTTCACACTCAAAGCTCGGTTCAATGAACATTTCAATTTGAATCCACAGTTTAGTTGCTGCAGCATCAAGTGCCATTGTGGACACATATTAACACATATATATTAACACATATATTATACTGGATTACATTGCATATTGCAATTTGACACTGTTCACTGTTTTGCATTTCACTTTTTATATCTTTTATATATTTTTATATGGATATGTTTATTTCCAAATAAATGTTACTTTGTATAAATGTTAGAAAAAGTGAGTAAATTATAAGTAAATAGTGAGTAAATATACATAGTTTTTCTTATGAGTGTTGTATTTGTTGTGTTTTTATGTTTCTCTGTTCATTGTGTGCACCAATAACCAGAGCAAATTCGAGGTAGGTGTAAACCTACTTGGCAATAAATACCTTCTGATTCTGATTAAATTGAAATGAGGTGAATTGAATTTGTTTGAAGCCGGTAAACGAATCACAGACAGTTTAAACTGTGGTTGAGCCACTAGCTGATCCTTCCTCTTACATTTGAACCAGTTTATGTTACGTTATTCCAGTTAAAGTTGCCGTTTTAAAGCCCAGAGCCACAAAGGTTTCATTCCAAACTCCAGAAACTTTGCAAATCTCCCTCGTTCTTAAGTGAAACTGCAGTAAAAGCTGCACTGTGCTGGTTCAACATGACGATGCTCCATCACGACCAGTGATTATAGTGAGAGAGTCTCTTACCTTACTACTCATCATGCAAAGAGTGCTGGAGCCAGTCGCCTACTGAATATCGGTGGTCTCACAAAGCAGCACCAGAGCCGCGCTATATAAACCTCAATCAAAGGCTGAGCAGATCCCACTTTAGCTGTTTTTTCAATGAACAGGGATTTAAATCTCTGGCATCGCTGCCAAAAGTCTTGATCCTGGGCATAGAGCAAAAATCCCTGAGTCATCAGAGCAAAAGTCCAACCAGGCAAATTACTGACCGGCCGTGCCCTCTTTATTGATATGGACGTCACATGCACACGTTTTTATCCACTAATCCATCATCAGCTGAATTAAAGTTTGCAGCAGAATGTCAGCGGTCATCACAAAACAACTCGGCCCGGAGCTGGTGGGGGGGGGGGGGCACTGGACAACAAGCAGAACCCGACAGAAGAGAGAGATCAATGACATTTTACATCATTATCATTTATCAGGTTATCAAACACAATCACAGCAAAGAAACAACTGGTCAATAAGCATCTGAGGGTTTAAATCCCAGTTTGTCACTTCAGTGTAAATCAGACACTCAGAGTCAAGACAGCCGAGAAAACTTCCTCAGAAGTGAAATGTGATTTCCAGACTGCAGGAGGCGCTGCTGAGGGCGAGGTCAATCCTGCAGGGACTCCTGTGACCCCTCATAGGGCCCAGCCCCCTCCTCAGGTCCATCACTACTGTTCTGAGAGGAGGAGAGGAGAATAGAGGAGAAGAAACAAGAGGAGGAGAGGAGGAGAGGAGAATAGAGGAGAAGAAACAAGAGGAGGAGAGGAGGAGAGGAAGAGAGGAGAGGAGAGGAGAGGAGAGGAGAGGAGAGGAAACAAGAGGAGGCGGCGTTAGATCCACATCCTCTAGTGCTTTCCCATCGTTTGTGGATTTAATCAATCAGACAATCCATTCATCACTGTCTTTGGTTTATCTCGGCTCGGACCCTGGATGGACAGATGAAATGAAGACAGATAATAAAAAGACAAAGATACTCACACTGAGGAAGGACTGAGACGAGGAGGAAGAGGAAGACTGAGCTGAAACTGGCCGAGGCGTGGCGCTCGCCTTCGCCCTCTCAGAAAGCCATCGTTTCAACTTCTCGTCTACAACAGGTAGAGTATAAAACTATGAGACTTTAAGTATAAAACTGTGATGAAGTGTTGTGGTATGACACTGTTTGGCCACTAGGGGGGCACAAGCTGACAAAGACTTCATTCCACTGTATTAATTAACTGTGTCTAATCCTTCTTTAAACTCACTGTGCTTCTTGGAGTGGTTCACTGCCTTGTAGGAACCCAGCATGGCGAAGGGATGGTAGGAGAGAGGGAAGGGACAGACGATCGAACCCTGAGGGGAAAATAAATATGAAACACTTCCTCGAATGTTTAGATTAAAGGGACTCTTACCTTTGTTGCATTTGAGAATTACAGCACATTCAAATCATCCCGCCTTCCTCCAATGCCCCACCCCCTCGTTCCCATCCGCGGCGTTTTTTTGAAGAAACTTTATTTACAAGCAGACTTACAATATACTGCCTCCGCGCACGCACGTGAGTTTTTGTTTACCAAAGCAATGGATTCGGTAAGTTATATACATTTACATTCACATATGATGACGGGCCCGAATGCGCCACAAGAAGCAGACGGAAAACCTGCATGTCCATGCAGCAAACAGACAGGTCTGTCGGCCAATAAGGTCCTTCGGTCCGAAGAATTTTATTGGTTGAAGTTTTCACTAAATATTATGAGAGTGAAATAATTGTTTGTTTTTACTCCTGGTGGGTCTGTCTTGCATTTTAGAGTGTCATTACCTTATTAATACCAATTTAACCTTATCCAAAAAAAGTGCATAAAAATGCAACAAAGGTAAGAGTCCCTTTAAGATTAAGATTAAGATACATTAATTGTCCCAAACACATGCACAGACATGCACAGGCACACTCATGCAAGGAGGGAAATTTAACCTCTGCTTTTAACCCATCTGGTGCAGGACACACAGAGCAGTGGGCAGCCATGTACGGCGCCCGGGAGCAGATGTTGGGGGAGTAAGGTGCCTTGCTCAGGGGCACTAGACAGGGTAGGGAGAATCCTCTTGGATTTTTGGACAGATCAATCCAGGTTCGTCTTTTTGTTGTTTCTCCGTGGAGTCGAACCAGAGACCTTTTCTGCCCATAGTCCAAGTTTCTGCCACAAGTCCAACGCCGATAAGACAAACAGTTTGTGTGTTTCTTATAATGTGTGACACTCGTACCTTGGATTGCTGGCTGGGATACAACGCTGCTGGTTTACACTTGTACAGATCCAAGATTTCCTCCACAGGCAAACTGCTCTGAAACACAGGTTTCGAAACTTCAAGATGAAGAAACATCTGCACATTTCTTTCCTCCTCATTCCCTCTTGGGACATTTAAATGTATTTCTTATTATTGAACCCTTACTGGGACGTCAAGATTGAATAGAAACTGCGTTCATGTATAAAAAACACTCACCATAATAATGCCAGCAAACGACGACAGGATCATGGCCTCGCGCTCCAAGCGATTAGGATACTGGGAACTTCCTGAGCTGTTTGTTGCTCCACTGGTAGAGAGAAGTCATATAATGTTCATATCAGTGGAAAAATCAAAGACTCGATGCTGGAATCATAACAGACCGTTTTCATATTTCTGCCTTAAAACAACTGAGAATAAAACCCTTGTTCATTTCTGCTGTGTTTTAACATATGAACAGGTATAAACCTCTGACAAGCGCAGTTTAAATTTCATCTTTGATTAAAACTGGACATTTGTGCCAAATTTTGTGGTTTAATAAAAACAACTTCATTCTGCAGTAGTAGTTTTAGTTTTTAAGAGTAATTTAAAACAAAAGCAGTTTACATGATGTCACTGTGGAGCACGTCCCTTCCTTCTTCCTTGTCCAACCACCAGAGGGCGACACTGATCGCAAGATCATAGTGAGCCTGAAACAAATAAAAAATACAGAAGTTGATTTGAGTAAAACGTTGAATTATCTGTTTTAATTAGATAATTGCTGGTTTAACTAAATTAAACTGAGTGCAGTTTTCCACCAGGTCATCCAGCATGGTGGACGAGCCCTTCCCCTTGGGATCGAATGATTTCTCTCTGAGTTTCTGTCCGATGTAATCACCGCTGTTCAAATCAGAGGAAATCAAAACCTGTTATTATGAAATAAGATTCATGTTATTTTTCTTGAACCTCTGTCGACTCACATAAGAGCCTCAACGTCTCTCTTCAGCTGCCGAGCCCCCATTGTCTGAATGAACTCGTTTCATGTGACTCCTGCAGACGACAGGACAAGATTCACCTATGTAGTCCTCCGCGTTACCATGGTGATAACTAAGTAGACAATGGATGTGAAAGTGGAAAACAACTAGTCCAGACAATATCGTGCAGTACATAATCATTAGATTATATTTAATTTAGAAAATGAAAATGATTCCTGAGATGTCGTTATCAATCCCTTGTGTGGAAGAAATGTAATTGAGGTTTGATATTTTACAGTAAACCCTAAACTTTATTAAAAATTACTATTAATAAAAAAGAAGACATTAATACCACCACAAGAAAATAAACACAACATAAATGTGCATCTTTTCTACATCATTTATTTAGATCAAATTAAAGTTTTTATTTCAGCAAACATAGACTCAGATACTGATGTGTGTGTGTGTGTGTTGGTGCCATTAAACACAACATTGTTAACAGTGAGACGGGTTAGTTAAGTGCTGGGTTGTGTTGTCACGTTGCCAAGACGTGAACCTGACACTGGTCAGTGAAGTCTCAACAAAACACTTGAGTAAAGAATAAAACTGAATCCTTCCTCTTCTGTGCAAGAACAACTTTAATGAAAAGAACAGGACAACAACTCTAGATGAAAAGACATTATCATGTAAAACAAATCAAACGGTCTGTACTCACCACCGTCCCGCACGACCACAAACCGACGCACAACAATACCTCAGCTCACGTGACGACACAAAACCCCGAACACGCTGCGCTCGTGCAGAAGTGAATCTGGAAACGTTTGAGGAACTGGAGCCTTTCCCCGGGACGTGGCTCAGATTTCTCAGCTGAATCATTCATGAACGACCTCGTGTCAATCTCTCTGACCCACTAACAACCACACAACACTGGAGAGCAAGTGGAGACACAGATACGGATCGGGTTCGGCTGCCAAGAAACTCGCTTTTAAAAAACGCGTTTAAAAATTCTCATGAGAAAAGAAACCAGATCAAAGAAATTAAATAATCAGTCGTCCAAGATTAATGCTTCTAGCTTCGGCTTTGCTGTGGTCCTCTTCTGCTTCTTCTTCTTTCCATCTTTAAACACCGGGGAACTCAGAAACTTGGTGTCGGTGAATTTATCTCCACGTCGGATTTTGCTGTTGAGAATTGAAGAATAAACATTAACAGTTACTCACGGTGGTTTTCCGTCGTGATCGGGGGGGTGAAAGGAGGTTCCAGACGTCCTCACCTGTTGATGGACGGCTCCTTGTAGCTGACGACACCCTGACGTCTCCTGGTTCTGCCGCTGTTTGCGCTGTCTGGGGTCATGATGGTGTTAATCAGAGATGATAAGACTCTTCCTGCTGCAACACACAATCAATCAGAGCAAAGTGGTTCAACCTTCAGTCTAAAATCCAAAGATTCTCATTTCACTTTCATTTACGACAGGGAAAAGGCTCAAATTCTTACATTTGTGAAGATGGAACCAGCAAATATGAAATGTTCATATAAAAACTAGGGCTGGGCAACGATTAAAAGTTTTAATCGCGATTAATCGCATTATTTCCCTGATTAATCACGATTAATCGCATTTGTATACGCAAAATCCAATAATGAATGAAAAAGTAGTGTATAGCGCAATTTTATTTTCAATGTTCTGCCATATGAACGAAACCGCATAACATTTGTTGTGCAAACACTTTTAACATCAGCATTTAATACAGTAGCAGTTAAATAAAATATTCAGTGTAAATCTCAACTTAACAATGTTATCAAAGCAAATACAAAATTAAAGCTCAATGCCACTGCCAGGGCATTAATGTTATCCTCTTCGTTATGAAAAATGTATACTCCTCCCTGCGTCTAACGTAGTCTGCCGAAGCCTCACTCCACTCGCTGTTTCGTTGAGTGATTTGTTGATATCAACTGTGTGTTTTGCATTCAGGTGATATTTTAGACTGGAAGTACTCCGGTGATAAGAAAATTCACCTTGGCAGTGGCTACAAATAACTTTGGTTCTGTCGACTCCGCCGTCTGGAAGAACTTTAAAATGAAAATGGCCATGTAAAAGCTCCGTACCCTTATCCATGGTTGTTTATCCGCCAATTATTTTCTTTTTTCCAGTTCCGCAGCAGTCAGCAACAGACTTTCATAAAATAAAAGCCTGACTTTCACAATAAAACAATAAATAATCAAACCTGAGTTAATGCGAGTTAAAATAATTGTCTGAGTTAAATAAGTGATGAGTTAACTCGATTTTAACTAGTTAACTTGCCCAGCCCTAATAAAAACACATCGCTTATTGAAATAAAACTGATTAATCAACTTATTGCAGCTCTAAGCACATGACTGTATGAGGAGGAGAGTTGATGCCACACCTGGAGGAGCTTCAATCATGACAGCAGCCGACTCCGCCCTCACGCCTGGCGTCTCCCTCTTCGGACTATCCAGGAAAGACCCCCCCTCAGTGTTTGGGGTGCTGACGTCCATGTCCAACCACGGCGGCACCTCGTCCACCAGCAGGTCTCCCAGAGTCTGACGAGCCGCCTCATCCCTGGCGTCCAGCGTGGGATCGTTGGCGTCCGACACGTCAGACTTGGTCGTGATGTCTCTAGTTTTCCGCCTGAAGACGACAAACGTCTCCCTTGGATTCCTATTTTCGGTGAGCGCGTGCAGCTTGGATTTCGCTCTGCGCTCTTTTATTTTGGAATCCGCCCTGGACTTCGACTCGGTGGGTTTTGAACCATAGAAATGTTCAAAGATGTCCACGTCTTCGCTGATGTTCCAACGCGAGTCGGCCTCTTGCTCTGATCGCTCTTTGTTTCTCTCAGGGTCGTCGGTGGCGTCCGGGAGAAAACCCAACGCTTCGTCCTCAGATCTGAATCCCTTGTTGCTGTGGCTGCTTTTCCTCTTCTTCTTCTTCCTCTTCTCCTTTAAAAGGTCGTCACCCTCCTTCCTGCGTGGGGTCTTCTTCTTGCCGGATCGCCCCCCCTCTTCTCTCCTGGCTTTTTTAGGTTTCTGAAACGCCGTGTCTGGAGCAGCATCTTGGTGCAGGAGCAAAGCATCGTGGTTGGCGTCGCTGCTGACGTCCTCTCCATGGCTCTCAGACTCCTGGGTGGACAACCAGGGGCGCTTACAGGAGCCTGGTGTTTCCTCCACAAAGGCCTCGCCGCTGTGCCCGGGTGGATTTGATTCTGACTGTTGCCGAGCGACGCCTGCGTCTGTGGCGGTGGACGGTTCCTCTTCCTCGCGGGTGAAGGATCCTGTCGGAGGAAGGACATCGTCTTCAGCGGCTTCTGGTGACGCCATCGAGACGACAAACGTGCCTCTGCATTTCGATTTGTCACGCTGTGCCGAGTTTGTCGGGGTTTGGATTTTGCTCTGAGGTTTCCCGACGCTTGGGTCCGACACAGGAAGAATGACCTCATCTTCACAAAGCTCTTCATCACTCTGAACGTCCTCCACTTCTTTATGAAGCTGTTCCCATTCAGACCAGCCGCTCTCACCTGTGTGAGACGCTAAAGGCAAAGCGGAGGAAGACGTCTTGACGATGGAAGACACCCTCCTGCTTCTGGTCCTCGACCTCCTGCACGTGATTTTGGACACCGTGTTTTCTGCCGCATCTTTCTCTGCGTGTTCTTTTACACTGTGTCTCACTTTGTTGTCGGGATCTCTGAAATAATCGTCAAGATCCGAAGAGACGGTGTCACCGGACTTTGTGTTTTGTGAGGGTTTTGATTTGTACTTTTTCCGACAGCTGCCAGCTTCGAGTTTGCTCAGTTTGGGAATGCGAGAGGTGCTTGTCTTTTTGGGCGACTCACCCTGAACTCTGAGTTCCTCTGGTCTGTGGTCGTCGGTGTGTAACTCGGAGGAAACAGGCTGAACCTCACTCATCCCAGAATCTGCAGAGTTCTTCTCTCCAGTATCTTCAGCCGCACTCAACCCAAAGGCTTCTTCCTTATTCTTCTTGCGTTTCATTTTGCTGGAGCTGCCGTGGTTTTTCTTGGCCTTGGTTTCCACGACGACTATCTCCGGGTCGTCGCTCTGCGTCATCTCCATGGTCCCATTCAGGAGCACGGTTTTCTCTTGTTTGTTACTCTGGTTCCGTTCTGGTTCAGTTGCCGTGGCAGTGGAGGCTGGTTTGGATGCTTCACATGTGCTGGGACGTGAGGAGGAGGCTCGACCGCTCTGAGGACACGGGAGGGACTTCATGTCGAAGGCCGACTGAGAGAACATCATCGACAGCCGCTCGACTTCCACGCGCAGGCTGCTGGACGGGCGGGAGGCTCCGGCCACCACGGCTTGAATACGCTGAGTCACTCGCCTCTTCTCAGCTTCTGGATTATCGATGGGAAAAAATGGATAAGTTCAGTAAAAACACAGAAAACACGTGAAAGAATATCAGAGTCCCAGTCTTTAAAAATAAACTCTGGTCAGTATCACACGGTAGATCACTGTAAAATATTAACCACTCAAGCTTTCAAATGAATATCCCTCTACCTTTGTTAGCGTCTGTGGACTCTCTGGGTTTGTTGTGGAGATTTTCCTGCATGCTTTTTTCCGGCAGATTCGCTGTAACGTTTTCACCGGGACTCAACAGATCCATTTCCATCTCCGGGCGAGGAGGAGACTGATCTGTGAGACTGAACGAGGAGAAGAGTGAAGCAAACAATCGAGACAGAGCTGCAAACACCACAAAAGGGTTATTCGTACAACAGTATTTTTCAGTATTCTCACATTTCCACTGCAGGATTTTCCTCGTTGACGTCATTTAATCCGTTCTTGTTCTCCTGAGATAGTCTGGGAAGATCCTGTGGACGGTGAATACAGAGACAATCACAGATCATGTCACGCGAAGAAGAACATTTCAATACTTATCGAGAGGAATCCTTACACTGTCGGAGAAGAGGTCGGACACCATGTCGAAGTGCTCCAGAGTGTTTGTATGGAGGTTTTTCAAGATGAGGAGCTGTGACAGGAAAACAAGATGAACACAATCAGAACATTTATCAGGCCGTCTGTGTGTTGTAACATCACCTGGATCCCTCAGAGGTGGTTTTATGTTAACTACAACAAACCTGTTCACGTATTCTCTCTATAGCCTATGTCAGTCTATGGTTTGGCTTTTCTTAAATCGTCTTATCAAACCCACCAGTTTCCTGTCCTTGTATTTCCTGGTGGCCAACTCGAAGCACAGAGCCTCCACTTGCTTCTGCAGATACACGATCTCCATCTCCAGCTGCCGGCTCCGCTCCTTCTGGGCCTCCAGAGCCAGAGCCAGGGCCTTGTTGTTGGTCTTCAGAGAAACCTTGAAGAAGGACGACGTGTCTGGTGGTGTGGTCAGGAAGAAGGATCACAAAATCAGTTCTTAAATCGGAGAATAATGAAACATTCTTCATCTTTGATTGATTGATTGAATATTTATTTAAGCCTCGGAAGACACATTGAGGGATAAGACCCTCATTTACAATGGTGCCGAGGGTACAATAAAAAAGTTGATACATTAAAAGTTAATACATTGAATAAATAGGAATGAAATAAATATGCATATATATATATATATATATATATACACAGTAATACAAGGTATAAAACAATTCGTCAATAAAATTCTATGGCCAAGTCAACTAGCAGTTACAGTCCCTGCAGGAGAAGTCAGCTGTACATGAGACCAGACTCGAGAACTCTGTCAATGAAAC
Source organism: Limanda limanda (assembly GCF_963576545.1). Lineage (NCBI taxonomy): Eukaryota > Metazoa > Chordata > Actinopteri > Pleuronectiformes > Pleuronectidae > Limanda > Limanda limanda. The sequence continues at coordinate 6,005,377 of NC_083651.1, forward strand.
AAATGAGTGCAACTTTAAAGATTTTTGGACCTCATTCCAAATGTAGGGTGCCTTATAGCAGAAAGCTGTCTTCCCCAGGTTGGTCTTAACACGAGGCAGATGTAATGAAAGCCAGCTCTGGGAGCGGGTATTGTGGGTATTACAATTCCAGCTGATGAGAGAGGAGAGATAGAGTGGCAGTAGCCCAATGATTGTTTTGTAAATATAAATCTTCCAATGACCATCCCTTTTTTCAGACAGGGCTGGCCAGCCAACCTTGTTATAGAGAGTACAGTGGTGTGTGCCATAGCGGTCTCCTGTGATAAAACGCAGAGCAGAATGGTATACAGCATCCAGAGATTTCAGTGTGCTGTGGGATGTATTTCCATAAATAACATCACCATAATCTAAAACTGATATAAAAACAGACTCAATAATGCGTTTTCTGGCTTGGAAAGTGAAACAGAACCTATTTCTAAAGAGAAAGCCCATTTTTGTTTTTAGCTTTTTTACGAGTTGACTCACATGTGGTTTAAAATCGAGCTTCTCATCAACCCAAATGCCTAGGTACTTATAGCTGGTGACCCTTTCCAGAGTGGTACCATTTCTAGAGCAGAGTTTTTAAACTGTTAAAATCAGTGCTTCTAGCTTTAGTAAAAAGAATCCATTTGGTTTTGGCACAATTCAGGACTAGCTTCAAGTCACTTAATTGCTTCTCTAGCATGTGGAAGGAGAGCTGCAGTGTATTTATAGCGGAGTCAATGTTGGAGGCACTACAATACAGAACTGTGTCATCTGCATAAAGATGGTTTGTTTTTTTAAATGTGGTCAAATGAAGGATTTCTGGAACATTTGTCTTCCAGAGTTCTTCTTCCACATATGAAGAAGCAGAAGGACATTCTCCGGGTCAGAACCTGGGCCGAGCAGCAGGAGGCAGAACATACTAAAATCATCTTTATCTCATCTCTGTAAACTGCTGTGGACTCACTGAGGATCTTGTTCTTGATCTTTGACGCTGCAGCTGACGTCTGCTTGGACGCTTTCAAAGGCGGCATTGCAGTGAACATGATCGATGAACATGAAGAGTCGCCCCGGATGAAGAGATGAAGAACCCTAAGAAACAAAACACCTGTTAGCTTTTGTCCTGCAAGTCACATAAATCATCTTAATGAAGAGAAGATTGATCCACCGAGTTCTGATACAACCAAAGTCTGGATTTGAGTAACAAAACTTGAACATGAGTTGGACCTGCAACAATCTTCTGATTTAATTATGGCAAACATCAGATTTGAATACATCATTTTGGGCTTTGGAAAATAAAAGCATGCAACTTTTAAGATTAAGATTCAAGAATCAAGATTTTTTTATTGTCAAATGAACAGAGATAACATGAAGTAGTTACTGTCAATGAAATACTTGGGTCACAGGCTCTCTTTAAGCAATGCTCAGTTATTTCAACCCAAAAAAATAAAATGGAAATAGTATAAAATAGAATAAAAAAGAATAAAATAGAATAACAATGAAATAGAATATCAAAAATTTTAAATAGAAAATAAAATACATACATCTAAATATATATCTTTACAGATGAATGTTCAATTTGTGCAGTAGTGCAAATATTCAAATATTCCCCTATTTCCTCATATTTTACAGACAGACTAATTGAGGATCAGTTTATAGTGATGTGAAATTGAATGTGTAATCACAATACACGTACTGAGAATACAATAACAACTTGTGTGGAATATGTAGTACACACACAGCATCAGTTTGCTATAATTTATATAAAATGTGACTTTATTATTATTCATATTGAAATTGAATCTCTATATATGGCTGAAATAAATAGTTTATCCCGAGTGTGGATGTTTAATAATATCCCAGAAACGTAGCTCTCACTGGAGTCAGCCCCAGTTAGCCCCGGTTAGCATTAGCTCAGGTCTTTGACTGTTGGGATCTGATGCTAACTGGTGCAACCGGCGCTGTAGCATGATGCTAACACGTAGCTTCCTCCAGTCAGACTCAAACTTACCGACACACTGGGGGGGGGGGACTCGGTCTGTGGTCTGTGCCTCTGTGATGAAAACACCGCGGGTTCGATTCTAACAGACCAACATCACTCCACTGAGCATCCGCGTCACCAGGTTTGAAAGAGAATTGAAAAGTCCGCCGAGAATCTGCGCATGTGCGAGGGGGTGTGGCCTACAGGGGGCGTGTGTTAAACAAAACAGGATTAAATCAGAATCAGAATGTTCTTATTGCTAAGTAGGTTTACACATACCTGGATTTGGTATATAGGTGTCTACATTAACATAAAACAAAAAAACACAATAAGTACTTCACATAAGAAAAAAAATTATATATAAAATAAAAAATACACAAGATATAAAAAGTAAAATAAAAAGTAAAATGCAAAACAGGAGAAATGGGAAGTGCAATATGCAATGTTCAATGTACTGTTATGTGTGTTAATGTAAAAAAGTCACAAAGACACAAACAGAAAACACTACATGAAGGTGAAAGTACATAATTAAAGTTTAAATTTTTTCATGGGCTAAATATCACTACTTATGTGCGATAATAATATTTAATTGAATCATATTATTTTCACTATCATGCTCAATATGACTTACTGACACTTTTGTTTACTATAAGTTGCACTGTCTCATGTAACTTACTTGTTTTATACTTATTAGGGCCCGAGCACCGAAATCGGTGGGAGGCCCTATTGAAATTGAAATGATTCTTCTTATTAATTTTTTTTTTCCGACAAATGAATTGGCTTTTTGAGGGCTTCAACATGCTCAAAAATCTTTTATTTATATTGTTATATTGTGTACACTTTATGTTTTTATTACAATAGCAATACTCTTCATGATTGTATTTATTATATTATATAGATTGTTTTATTCACTGTATTATATTATGCTATATATTATTGATCCAGTAATCTTGGAGCAAACTGGCACAAGAATTTCCTTCAAGATTAATACAAATCTTATTTTATCTGATCTTGTCTTGTCTGGTCTTGTGTCATCTTGTCTTATCTTATAATGTATATTAGGATTTGGCGTCATTATTTCTTTCTTCAGATTAATTATTCCCAAATATTTCACTTAAATAATAAGACATAGTAATACCCTTTCTTGTTTTATGCCAGTACCTCAATCTGACCGCAGGTGGCGCTGTATCTCGAGAGAAGCCTTGTTCCATCGATGTCTCGGGGCTCTGCTGCCCGTCCTGTGTGGATCACAACAGAGCCGGCTCGGGGTTGGACTGGTCGGGTCTGTTTCCAGCTGTTTACTTCTCGTCCTCTGGTCCTCCGCGCCTCGTTCAGCGATGTGATCCAGACTCAACATCCACTGGTGAGTTCCCAGTTTCTACTGGAACCAGTATGCTGACTCATCATGCTGCTCAGGACGTGAAGCTAGTGCAGCTAGTTAGCATAGGAGGCTAACGTTAGCCAGGGGAGCTAGCCGGGGCTAACGCTAGCTAACTCGTAGTTCAATGAAACTGTCATTTGTCTTCGCTTCGTCCATTAAGATGCAGATGTGTCTGTTGGAGAATTCACCGACACACAAGCGCTGCGGTGCTGAGTTCAGTGAAACGAGCTAAACGTGTGTTTCAGCTGGAAAAACACACAACTGGTCTGGAGTCAGTTTGTGGTTCTGCAGATCAGATCCACTTTGTGTGTGTGTCATCGTCCAGGAGCAGGTTTAACACTGAGAACACATCTGGAGAGGATCTGAGGAGCTGGAGACTCTGAGACATGTTGGTGTTTACGTGTTAAAGCACAAAGACAAATATGAAGTGAAGTGTGTAGAGACACAAATCATCATGTACAGGATATCTAGGCTCTTTACATAGAAAGTGAAGTTCTGAGTGTGTTGTTAAAGCAGCGTAACAGATGGAGAGTTTGTTCATTTCTCTAAACATTTATTAAAATGACATCGTTCTGCTTCATTCATGTTTGAGTGAAAAGTGTTTGTGTTTTTGTAGCTGGTGGTTTCCGTGGAGATGTGACACAGATATTTCAACTCTTGTCACTTTGTCAAGTTTCAGATGATTTTACTGTAGAATTCCTGAGAAAATTAAAGTCAAAGTTGGCTTCTTTTTTATTATATCACTCATAACTTGCTTATATTGAATATGATCTTTAAAATGAATAAGCAGCCATGTATAATAATGATAGTAACCAACTTTCCCTTTTAATATCTTTATTACACATATATTGCACATTTGTTACATGGATATTGATGACAATTATATTGCAATGAATGTTGACACTATTTTGTCGCTCAGCCCTAAATATATATTTATTTATATAAATTTAAAGTAGCCCCAACATGAGATATTTATTTTTAAAATTCAAATAATCACTTAGTTGCATATAAAGCTGTAACTAAATACAATATATTGATTGATCAGCCAATAAGCATCATATTGATTTGTTATATCGCTATTGCTATGCACATTATCCGTTCGGTGTCCAGGTCCGAAGCTGTACATGCAGGGTTCGGGTGCAGGGTTCGGGGTTCGGGTGCAGGGTTCCGGTGCAGGGTTCGGGTGCAGGGTTCGGGGTTCGGGTGCAAGGCCCGGCTTTGACACTTCCGGACAGTGGAGTCACGTTATCACGTCCTGTTATGATCACATGATGAAGTGAGGAACGTGACTCTGCTGCTGCCTCCTCTTCCTCTCGCTCCTTCTCCTCTTCCTCTCGCTCCTTCTCCTCCTCCTCTCGCTCCTTCTCCTCTGGTCTCAGCTCCACACGGAGGAGTCGGTAGAGTTCTCTCAGCGGGTAAGTGTGAAGCGGATCGGGGGTTAACTCCTGGTTCTTTCCCCGGGTGTTACCGGGTCCTGGTGCCGGTGCGAGCAGCGGCTCGGCCGGGTGGAGTTACCCGGAAACCTCCGCCCTCCGCCCGGTCTCCTCAGCCGGCGTGTGTCGCTCGATCTGTATTTAAATTCACTTCTGACGTTCAGAGTGAAAGATGACGTGTGAACTCTTTGTGTATTTTAAAGAAACCTCTTCAGCTTTTGGCGCTGGCTTCTTAAAACGTCTGTTTCCTGTTTGAAGGAAAAACGGAAACTTCAGATTGACAGAATGAAATCAAAGGACAAACGTCAGAGGATTATTTTTATTCAACAGAAACCTATAAAACATGTTTTTGATTTTCAGATCAGGGACTTTACAGAAGGTTTAACATTCTGTGATGGTTGTCAACGTTAGTTCCTGATGCACCCTGGAGATAATGACTGGTTATTACAGCTGATTTATTATAGTTTCATTTTTATGTTCACTGCCGATTGTGTAAACCATGACTGCCACTTGCCGCCTCATGTAGCAGTTGTCATTTGTTTTTAACCATAACCGATGTTATTAAAGACCTGAGACCAGTGACTGATGCTGGTCTCGAGAACCCGTCCCAGTTTGATGAAGGAGGGAAACATGAAAGCACACACATTCAAACTGGAACTCAAGAAACACAAACTTCAAATTTCTTTAAGATATGTATTTTTATTGTTCACCGCTCTGGCAGGAGTAGCAGCAACATGGCTGCTGAGGACAAGTCCTCGTCCTCGTCCTCGACGGAGTGGAGCGTGGACCCTCCCGTCCTCTCGCCCACCAGCCCCTCCCACCTGACCCACTTCAAGCCCCTGACCCCGGAGCAGGATGAGCCTCCTCTGCGCTCGGCCTACAGCTCCTTCGTCAACCTGTTTCGTTTCAACAACAAAGGTCAGGGATGCATGTCTACACAAACACACAAACACACACACACAATGACAGAGGTTGCCCCATTGTGTATCGATATTATGGTTTGGTAATCCTGTGTGAAAGTAGAAGTGAAACTGACCCTAGATACAATTAACACAGATGTGCAGAGAGTGAGAGTCAGACAAAGCAGCTAATTGCTGATTAGATTGCGGTGACTCGGGAAGTGGAGCACGTCATCCGGTGGTTGGAAGGTCGGTGGTTCGATTCCCGGCTCCACCAGTCCTCAAAGTGCCCACGGGCAAGACACTGAACCCACTGACTGTCTGTGGGAAGGAGATGGTTGAGTGATACAAAGTTCTGTATGAATATGTGTGTGAACGGGGAAAACTGTGATGTAAATGTTGATGAAACTAGAAAATGCAGTTTAAAAATGCAGTCAAATGACCATCAAAGATATAAAAAGTTGTTTTTCTCTTTCTGAGGAAGATCATATTCCTGCTGGGCTGTTTGAATAAACCGAGGAGTTAATAAACCTCCTCCAGGTATTTAACAAAAGGTTTCAGGACATGAAAAGTAAATAACTGAGCCTATTTGCTGTGATGTTTAATGTTCAACCGGCTGATTTGACCCTGGATCAACATTTCCTATAAAACCTGAAACACAAAAACGAGTCATGAGTCACCTGCACAACAAGTCAAACCTGGAATCATAAATTTCAGGACATGAAGGATTCAACTTAACAACTTCTCCTTAGCGTACAAACAGAAAATCTTATAATAGGATCATTTGATTTCACAAACAGAGATTGTTAAATTTACATTTTCTGTATCCTTCATATATCTTTTACGATGGGGAAATATCATTTTTATCATCATTTTTCCCGTCCCGACTAAAACTTTACAACATGTACAAGTCACAGTAAATATTTAACAATCGCTCACAAAGTTACCTGAAGCTCCGTCATACAAAGTTCACAGTTTTACAAAGAAGACGTTTTATTCATGCGCAGGATATTGTTTTATATTTCAGAGGAACACATTTCCTTGTCAAGAAACTAAAATAAAAGTATAAAGACATTAATCCCTGATGTGAGCAGTGGATGAAAAGTGACCTTTAAACGGAGTTAAGTGGTGCGACTGCATTTAAAAGGGCAACGCTATATCTGTAAATCTTGAAATGAGACAACTCACTGATTTATTCACTGTTTCCAAAGTTCAGGCAGTTTTAAGAAGGCTGGGAGAATTAGCCACAAGTCTTGTGAGGTCATGTGATTTGAATTGCCGGCCTCTGAGCCGCATGAGCCACATGACTCGTGAGTTTAGAGTCCTGCCTCCTCAGTCCTGAGTCCTGAGCTGCAGCCGTCATCACAGCAGCTCGGCCCTGGAGGTCGTACACCTCACTGACCTGCTCACAGAGGAGAGTACAGGAGGGGCTGCACTTTAATTTAATTACATTAGAATGCAGATAAGTACGAAAAACAGGATATTTGTTTAAATCTAAAGTGTTTTAAATATAGACTGTAAATAAACGTGGCTTTTGCTGTTCAAAAAAAGCTTCAATGCACTTGTAGAATTAAAGAATTAATAAATATCACATCCCCTTCTTGTCTCCACTTTGTGTGTGTGTGTGTGTGTTTGTGTGTGTGTGTGAACAGATGAGGGACGTCCTCCCTCAGCAGCTGCAGACAAGCCAGATGTGCCGTCCCCTTCTCCCCAGTCAGAGAGGAGGAGCTGGTCCACAAGCCCCTCCCACTCCCTCTACAGCTCAGGCTCGCACCGGAAACAACTCGGGGACCACGTCAGACGCACATCCACTGCATCAGGTAAAACACACACACACACAAACACACACACACACACAGTACAGGCTACAGGCTTGTGTGTGTTGCAGACTCGACTCAAATAAGTAACAGGTTTGTGATGAATAACGCAACAGGAAACTCGTATTCTTTAGTTTCTAGTCATGTTTTTCAGGTTTTAACAACTTATTCGTCTGTTGTGGTAACAAGTCCTGCAAGGATTTACTGTATTCTAAATACATAATGTAATTTTACAATGGGATATATTGTTTTTAAATGTGCCTTCGCTTCTCACATTTGTTCATCACCTCGTATTTGAAAGTTCTCAAGTAGGTTTTAAGGCCTCAGTCACGTATTGAATGAACTAATCAGAAGCCACTGATAACATTGTCTTCATTCCTCATTGTCTTCTGACATTGACGTCAAAGTTTTCTTACTCCTCATAGTTTAGTCTCCTTCAGGTTTTTAATTTACACTCGATTACAGAAGATTCTTAAGACAAGAGGAAAGCAAAGGGTTTTGATATTACTCATAATCGTATAATTCATGAGGAGGATGAATGCGTGTTCAGGCTGTAACGACCGTTCTCATGTCTTTTCTGATTCCAGTGGATTGGCCAGGTGAGGGGCCTTCTGCACTTTGTTGTTTTGTTTTTTTAGCTTGACTATAACAACTCAACCCCACTCAAACCGTGTTGTGTGTCTGAGTGCATGCGTGTGTGTGTGTTCTGATATTTGCGTTGTCAATGCAGTGCTTTCTCTCGGTCTTTGGTTTGCCCCGATGTTCCCACTCAGGTACTAATGACTGGAATGGTTTGTCACGAATGATTTTGAAGCTAACAAAAATTATGCTCAACATGTTTTTGTTCCTCGGCCAGTTCTTTTTTTTGAGTGATCATGTGTTACCTGCATCATGTGATATTTTTAATACACATTTGCAACTTTTTGCCAACTTATTCGTAAGATGAGGAAGTGCGTTGTCAAATGTTTGTCACTGAGCTGGTCAATGAGGAAGACGACTTCAGAGCAAGTCTTCAATTTATCTAATACAAGCATTTGACAATGCAGCGGGATTGAGTGCAAAGAAAAAGTGAAGTAAGTGTATTTATGTGTGTGTCTCTGTGTGTGTGTGTGCACTTGTGGATGATTCTAGACGGCAGCAGGAAAGCAGATGCACCTCTAAGCAACCATGACCCTCGTACAGCCGTTCAACTCCGGACTGCACTGAAGAGGCTGAAGGAGATCATGGAGGGGAAGAGCCAGGTACTGAACTCTTTGTCCTTTTGTAACTCAGACTTGTTTACGGACAAGTAAACAAATCCCCGCCCTCACTTGTCACCATTGATGTTTGTGTCTCGTTTAGTGTTGTGTATAGGGTTGCAAAATTACGGGAATATTCAAAGTTGGAAACTTTCCATGGGAATTAACGGGAATATACGGGAATTAACGGGAATAAACGGGAATATACGGGAATAAACTGGAAATGTTGTGGGTAATTTATACTAACTGTATTTACCTTTCCATATACAGACATAAATATAAACATTTTGTTTTGTCATAGGTTGATTTGAGCCCTGAGGAAACTTTGAGCACTTGACTATACGCTTCTGCGTCGTTGTGTCATTCTTAACATAGGTCTTTGCACAGTATTTGCAAATGTACACAGCCTTTCCTTCTACATTGGATGGGGTGAAATGTCTCCACACATGAGATAGTGCACGTGGCATTGTTCTGTAGAATAAGATGAGAAAAAAATTTGTAAAAAAACACTAATGAAATGCCAGAGATATAAATAGTTAGCCAAACAATTGGAATCGTCTGTAAACATATTTTACAATTGATGGATAAATGAATGGAAATATGCTAGATGAACAGATGAACAATCCTCAATCAGCATGCTAATATATTTTCCCCAGTAATATCATGGAAACTTACCTGACTAGTCCTGCTCACTACAGCAGGCCTCAATAGCCCTGCTGTAGAGTGAAGGATGCTGGGAGTTATCTGTGCATGTGATGGAAGAATGCACAGTGGAGGGTTGAAACTCAACGTGCAGCTTGTGCTGCATTCCATACATCTTTAAAATGGAGTTTTGAATGATGTTTTTATTGCTCGGCGGTTAATTTGCGTAGTTTTTTTTTCTTCAAAATTCCCAAAATTCCCGATCTAAACTTCCCATGGAAAGTTTCCGGAAAGTTTCCGGAAATTTACCGGAAAGTTGTGTATAAAGAAGTTGTTTGGACAAACTCCTGGTCCCTGGAACTGGAGGGATGAACACAGATGTTTTAAAAGTGATTTCTTCGTCTTGATGATTGTGACGAACGACCAAACACGTCAGTTTAACATCTTACTAAAGTGCTGATTGAGCTTTGGTTGCTTTTTTAATTCATACCCAACGAACCTTTCGGCGACTTGTCCTTCTCTGAGTTCACTTATGATACCAGAACATGAGATACCAGTGTGTTACAGTTGTATTTTAGTATTTTGTAACGTATGTTATGTATGAATGATATATAAAAATATATAATGTGATTTATTTTCTTGTCACGATGTTCTTTCCTTCACAGGGGCATTTCCAGAGGTTCCAGATATTGGTTATAAACCTGTCATGGGTCATTATCAGCTAATCCGATAAGACTGGAGTTTCCTTGTCCTCTTTAATGATATAAAACAGGACATTAACAAGTGGCATCGTTCTCCCTCTGGTTCGTCTCCTCACATACACACTTCTGTTCCTGAAATAAATCTAAAACGTGGATTAATGAGTCAATAGGACTCATTTTCCAGTCATCCACCGTGAATCATGCTTGTATTTATTCAGGCTCATCCAGAACTCAAACTGGTTTCCCCTCCGGAGACGTGATTTAGAAACTGGAGCTCGAGTTTGACTTTTCTATCTCTGGGAAGTTGTGGGAACTAAATCTTTCAACTTGACAGTCTGAACTTTTGTGTTTTATTATTGATGATATTCACGTGTCTCTTCAGGACAGCGACCTGAAGCAGTACTGGATGCCAGACAGTCAGTGCAAAGAGTGCTACGACTGCAATGAGAAGTTCACGACCTTCCGCCGTCGGCACCACTGTCGCCTGTGCGGACAGATCTTCTGCAGCCGCTGCTGCAACCAGGAAATCCCCGGGAAGTTCATGGGCTACACGGGTCAGTGACGTATTCAAGATCATCACAGGGTCTTAAATAGGGTTGCAAAATTCCGGGAATATTCAAAGTTGGAAACTTTCCATGGGAATTTACGGGAATTAACGGGAATATACGGGAATATACGGGAATTAACAGGAATAAACTGGAAATGTTGTGGGTAATTTATACTAACTGTATTTACCTTGTCATATACAGAAATAAATATGAACATTTTCTTTGTCATAGGCTGATTTGAGCCCTGAGGAAACTTTGAGCACTTGACTATACGCTTCTGCGTCGTTGTCTCACTACAGCAGGCCTCAATAGCCCTGCTGTAGAGTGAAGGATGCTGGGAGTTATCTGTGCATGTGATGGAAGAATGCACAGTGGAGGGTTGAAACTCAACGTGCAGCTTGTGCTGCATTCCATACATCTTTAAAATAGAGTTTTGAATGTTGTTTTTATTGCTCAGCGTTTAATTTGCGTATTTTTTTTTTTTTTTCAAAATTCCCAAAATTCCCGAGCTAAACTTCCCATGGAAAGTTTCCGGAAATTTACCGGAAACTTTCCGCCCCTTTGCAACCCTAGTCATAAATGAGTCTGATTGATTTCCTCCCCCGTCGTCTCTTCGTCTCCTCTCTGACTCGGTCTCTGTGTCTCCAGGGGATCTACGAGCCTGCACGTACTGTCGTAAGATCGCCCTGACCTACGCTCACGCAGCCGACTCGGGTTCCATCGGCGAGGACCTGAGCGCCCTGTCCGACTCGCCCTGCTCCGTGTGCGTGCTGGAGCCCAGCGAGCCGCGGACGCCGGTGGGGGGGCGTAAGTCCAGCAGGAACATCTTCCTCGAGGAAGACCTGACGTGGCAGAGGTGAACACACACACACACACACACACACACACACACACACACACACACACACACACACACACACACACACACACACACACACACAGTGTTCATCACACAAACACAAAATCAATAATTAGTTTACTGTTTTCTTTCATTCTGGTATTATCTTGTTATTATTTTGTCATGGAAACACGCTGCCATCATCTTTTTTTCCAGTTTTCACCAGCTGTGCTCTCGCTCTTTTCTCCGTCTTGATTTCCAGCTGTTTAAAACATCTGTGTGTGCTCTGTTTGTTCTGGACTCTGTGCATGGTTAAGACTCCGTGTCGTAAAGGGGAGTTCTCTCGAAAGGCTCATTTATGCCTAATGTTAGATACATGTGAGGAAATGGACGGAGCCTTCTGTCCCTACTCGGATATGAAACCCAAAAACAGAAATAAGACATGAGGTAAAAAATTCAACAATGACGGAACGTTTTGTGGAGAGACTTTACAAGTTGCCCAGACACAGGGACCAACAAAAGAAGAGTCACTCAGTTCAGCTTGTGATCTAACAGGTCAGAAACCAATTAATAAATAACTTTTAAATCACACAAACATCCTCTTTAAGTTACTTATTGACGATACAGTTCATTAACCATGCACAGAATCAAACAGGCAAACTGTTAAATGAAGCTTTTTAACCCCACGCCTGTTCAGCTGCTGTTGTTTTACATCGGTGTGCTCGCTGCTTATTTGATCTGTCAACTTGCCTCATAGAAAACCTGTATCCTCTCTCTCTCTCTCTCTCTCTCTCTCTCTCTCTCTCTCCTGACATAGAAAAACTCCCATTGGGATGAGAAAGAAGTGAGTCTCGCTGTTTGTTTGATTCATTTCTTCACACCTGCCTGTGCTTTAGCGTTCTGTAGGTGAAGGCCGACTCGCTTTCCACCTCTGTAAAGACCCAAAGCTTTTCTGCATGCTCAAATTCACTGACTGTAAACCTGACGTAGAGGAGGTGCAGCGTCGAGAGAGGACACCAGTCACAGTGTGTTTGTGTCTGTGTGCGTCAGTATGATTCACCAGGAGCCTCCGAGCAGCGGCCTCACTTCCAGACTGACGACGCTACAGGAGGACGTCGGCAAGTCGCCTGCGAGGAAAAGGTCAGGTGCTGCTTCGGGTGGGATTGTGAAGCTCAGTGACCGAGGACAGTCAGACCAACGGGTTCCTCTTCTCTCCCACAGGTCGGCCAGTGTGACCAACCTGTCGCTGGACCGCTCCGGCTCCTCCATGGTGCCGTCCTACGACAGCTCAGTCAGCCCCCCCACCAGCCGAGCCCTGTCGGGCGCCAAGTCGGGCACCAAGCTGGACCACAGTGAGGAGGAGAGGAAGATCCTCCTGGTGACAGCTTCCTTCCTTCTCTCATCCTCTTGTTTTTCATCTCGATTCATCCCCAGAGATGTTAAATGTTATCCTTTCTTACAGGACTCCTCTCAGCTGAAGGACCTGTGGAAGAAAATCTGCCACAACAACACGGGGATGGAGTTCCAGGACCACAGATACTGGCTGAGGACCTACCCCAATTGCATTGTGGGAAAGGAGCTGGTCAACTGGCTGCTGAGGAATGGCACCATCTCCACGAGGTAAGATCTCACTGGACAAACCTATTCTACTCTGTACTTCATAGTTTTCTATCTTTAACGATCCAGTAGAGTTAATTTTCAAGAAGACATTTTTTATTTTTATTCCATAATAATCATGACAAAGAAAACCACATGTGAAAAACTGAAAACAATGAATTTTAGCATTTTGATTCAAGAATTACTTACATTTTTTCTTTGTTTGTCTATTTTCACATGAGAAATAAAAAGAGGAGGAATAAATATATCACATTACTGGCGTCACTCGTGCGTCTGATTCATTTACAAGTTGAAAGCTGCTCTTCCTCTCGTGTCTCATGCTGATGTCTCTGCGTCGCAGGGCCCAGGCTATCGCTATAGGCCAGGCGCTGGTGGACGGGCGCTGGCTGGATTGTGTCACCCACCAAGACCAGCTCTTCAGGGACGAGTACGCTCTCTACCGCCCCCTCCAGGTTTGAGCCCTTTCCTGATCAGCACAATGCCGTGCACTCTGGGAAACAAGACGTTAAATGTTTAAAGCTAAACACGGTTAAACACCTCTCACATTCCAGAGGCAGTGAAAACGGTTTAACATTGTTCAGGGAAGTGAAATGTGCTGATGCTAACGTTGCTCTGTCTGATCTCTAGAGTACAGAGTTCTCCGAAACGCCGTCTCCAGACAGCGACAGTGTCAACTCCCTGGAGGGACACTCAGAGCCGTCCTGGTTCAAAGACATCAAGTTCGATGACAGCGACACGGAGCAGCTTGCAGATGAGAGCGAGTACACGTTGCCAAGTAGGTTCCTCACGTCTCAGGCTTTAATAAACTGTGTTTGGTTGGATCGTTGCTCTTTGTCTGCAGGTTTGGCTTCTGTGGATTTAATTCCCAGCAGCTGCTCATTTTTCTGTTGAACCCTTTTTTATTGGTTTTCTTTGGGTAATCAATACAATTATACAATTACACATCACAAATCTGATGGATATACCCCTACCCACAATAAGACCCACCCACCCCCGGCCAGCCTACCCCATGCAGCAGAAGTACATACAATAGACACTTCAGAATGTATATATATATATATATGTATAGGAATATTAGATTATTACATTACATTTGCATACATCACTGCTGCAAGACAAAGCAGAGAAAAGAAAGAAAGAGGAAAATTGAAATTAAAATAAAATTAAAATAAAATTAAAATAAATAAATTAATTAATAAAGTAAATCAGTAAATAGGTAAATAAAATTAAAAATAAATAAAAATAAAGGAGGGGGAGGGGGGTTGTTTGCCATCTAATCTTTATCTTGTGGTGGGCTTCGTATGCTCTCATAGTACGACAAGAAAGGGGATCAGGTTCTCTCAAAGCTCTGTATGGAACCTTTCAGAGTATATCTGATTTTCTCCAGTTTCAAGAAAGACATGGTGTGTCTAATCCATCTACTGATTGTGGGAGGTGTTGGCTCCTTCCATAAGAGTAGTATTAGACGTCTGGCAAGCAGAGAGGTGAAAGCTATGACAACATGGGCCCTGCCTTTAAGAGGACGAGTTTCATCAGGCAGCTGCTTGTTTTTAAGGTCAAGACCATAGAAATTATAGAGAATCCAACAGTTCCCACAATGAGCAGCACTTTGGCGACTGTGGAAAGAAAAACTCCATCATAAAGTGGCATAAACGTCTAGAGCCAGACTCAATGTGGGCGGCGAGAGGGATGGAAAAAACATGTGACATGCAGTGAAATAAATAAATGTGGGTTCACTGACCCGTCACTGTCCAGACTCGTCCAGCCCCAGCAAGAGGACGTCTGTCAGCAGCATCCAGTCGGTGGTGGACAGCGACTCCGCGGCCTCCATCAACCTCAACATGGAGCAAAACAATGTCAACTTCCACATCAAGAAACAGTCCAAATATCCACATGTGCCTCCTGCTACTGAGCAAAAAGGTACATTTCATTTGTGGGTCCAGCTGTGTCCAGACCGCTGTGCACACGTCACTGTAGCTCCACGCTGTCTCACTGTCAGATATCTGTGTGATCTCTCTCCTCTTTCAGCCGAGTTCCTCGTGTCGGAGGACGGAGGACAGAACATCATCATGAGCGATGCTTTCATCAAGGGTAAGAACTCATATCTCATAACTGCACTTCCTTGTAGATTTTATAGAGGAGAAACTTGCAGTTATTAAAACCTGCTTCTCCTCCGTGACTCCTTGTTTTCATGCAGAGTCTCTGTTCAACCGTCGTGTGGAGGAGAAGGCCAAAGAGATGCTGTTCACTCCGCTGGGCTGGCACCACAGCTCCCTGGACCAGCTCCGAGAGGAGAACGGGGAGAAGAAGGCCATGGAGAGGCTCCTGTGAGTCGAGACACTGGAGACACATTCACATGTATCTGTCTTCAACTGAGACACAGTTCAGTTCAGAGTTTTGACCGGTGGAAAAGGGGATTTTAAAGTATGAAAACCTGTTTTTTTGTTCAGCTCGGCCAACCACAGCCACATGATGGCGCTGCTGCAGCAGCTGCTCTACAGCGAGTCTCTGTCTCTGTCCTGGCGTGACATCATCGTCCCCGTGGTCAGACAGGTCGTCCAGACGGTGCGGCCCGACGTCCGCAACTGCGACGACGACATGGACATCCGACAGCTGGTCCACATCAAGAAGGTCGGGGACCGTGTCACTGAATCAGTCAAACTGTCAAACTTTAGTCTTGTATCACGTTCATTGAGCTGCGTTAGAAAACTTCTGTGAGTGTTTTCAGGATAGAACTGAATCTGTTGATGTGCTGTAGATTTCCGGAGGCAGGAAGTTTGACTCAACAGTGGTGAACGGCTTCGTCTGCACCAAGAACATCGCCCACAAGAAGGTAGAGTCAACGTTCTTCTGTTCGGTAAAGATTGATTCAAATATTCTCGCCCGCCATCATTGAATATAACGTCCTGTAAACAGATGAACGCCTACATCAAGAACCCCAAGATCCTGCTGCTGAAGTGCTCCATAGAGTATCTGTACCGGGAGGAGACCAAGTTCACCTGCATCGACCCCATCGTGCTGCAGGTCAGCGAGTCCATCTCAGTCCACAGCACATCACAGAGGAAACAACCGGTTTGCTTCTGGTTGGTTGTTGCATTTGTTTCTCAGAGATGTTTCTTTCTGATTAATTCTCCCTCAGGAACGAGAGTTTTTGAAGAACTACGTCCTGCGCATCGTAGACGTTCGTCCCAACCTGGTGTTGGTGGAGAAGACGGTGTCCCGCATCGCTCAGGACATGCTGCTGGAGCACGGCATCACCCTGGTCATCAACGTCAAGCCGGTCAGTTCAGCCACCGACTTGCAGAGGTCACACCTGATATTTACATCTGTGTGGACGAGGCTCATCTCTGGGAAGGATTTTGAATAATTGAGCAACTGTAAAAAGATGACATGAAGCAACGCCCTGGAAACTGTGATGAGTCTGATCAGAAAAGCCCAGAACTATTTCTAATTCATCAGATCACAGACATCAGAGAATGAGAAAGACTTTTAACTCTTTGTCTTTGCAGAGAAGTTCTGGACCGCAGCTGAGGTCTTTACGGTTATGTGACATCACCTGATTGTTAATCATCTCTTATTCCTCTTTTGTTTGTCCAGCAAGTCTTGGACCGGGTGAGTCGCATGACGCAGGGAGACCTGGTGATGTCCATGGATCAGCTGCTCACCAAACCTCGTCTGGGGACCTGCCACAAGTTCTACATGCAGCCGTTCACCCTGGCCAACAGTAAGACCAGGATTCACACACTCTTACTCTCAGTAGGGATGGGGGATTTTTGTGAATGACGATTTTAAATCGGTCCCAAATCGATATTTTTTTTTTTTTTAAAACATATTTATTGGTTTATACCGGGGGGGGATATATTGGGGGAGCAACATCACCCCAGAGCATGTTGACCAGCTCTTGTTTTTGCACAAGAATATAAACATACCCAAGCAGTAGATTTGCATCGGCTACATGCAAACAACAATAGCCTACTTTTTGTTTATTTCAAAGTTTATATTTTAAGTAAACTTTTATTCATTCTATTTAATTTACCTTTTATTTATTGTTTAAAAGTAGCCTAAGTGGCTTACATTTCTTAATCTGTCAGTTTGTGTGCAGTTGACAGGGGCTATACAATAATAGGGAACATTTTTATTTATTTTCTCTATTGGCTGCCCGGCAGTCATTAAGTTAATGTTAATATTTGAAATAAAACTGGTAAAGCTCTAAGTGAATTTGACTGTGTTGTATTTCAAATCAAATCAAATAAAATCAAAGTTTATGTCACATGCAACAATGACAGCGTCATTGGAGCAGTGAAATTCTTGGGACATGGCAGGCAGCATCTACACAGTAGACGGGCTTGACAAAAAAAAAAGAATTGACATACCATATAACATATAACATATAACGTATAACATATTAAAATGAAGCAGAAAAATATTTAAATGAAGCAGATGTTTACCGGGTGGAGTGGGGAATATTAAATGAAAACAAAAAAAAATATGAATATATATGTAGTAAGTACGTGATCTTTTGACCTGGCAGGCAAGGGCTTTACAAAATAAAAATAACATAACATATAACATATAACATATAACATAGACATATAACATATAACATATAACATAGCAAACCAAAAAGAAGCAGCAGTTTACCAACAGTTGAAGCGGGGGGAATATTAAATTAAATAATATGAATATATGTGTAGAACGTGTATTTGTATTTGTATTTGAAGGAATGATTCAACATTTTTCCATGGTCCAGTATTTAAAAAAAAAAAAAAATAACCAAAAGAAATCCCAGGAAATCGTAATATCGAATCGCAATACATATCGTATCGCCACCTAAGTATCGTGATAGTATCGTATCGGGAGGTCCCTGCCGATTCCCGTTCCTAACTCTCAGTGAACGCTGCCGTGACATTAACTCACCACGTCCTTCTGTGTCTGTCCTTGCAGACGAGGTGAAAACCCTGATGTTCTTCGAGGGCTGTCTCCCTCACCTCGGCTGCTCCATCAAGCTGCGCGGCGCCTCGGAGTACGAGCTGGCGCGGGTGAAGGAGATCATCATGCTCATGGTGTGTGTGGCCTACCACTCGCAGCTGGAGATCTCCTTCCTCATGGACGAGTTCGCCATGCCGCCCAGTCTGGCCCAGAGCTCCTCGTTCCCCTGCCTGCTGGAGAGCGTCTCTGCAGAGGAGGAGGTGGAGGAGGAGAGCGGAGGGAGAGAGACCAACGGAGAGGGTCAGGAGAAGATGTCCGGGGGTGAAGACTCCTTCCTGGATGGACAAACTGTGGAGGACGGCTTTCTCTCCGAGGTTCTGTCCAAAAACGTTGAGATGGACGGTCTTCCAGACGCACTGAAAACCAGATCCCCCCCCTCTATGAACCTGGTGACCATGATGTCCTCTCCGTTTTCCAGTCCACTTGCCCCTCCTCTCTCCGTGTCCCCTCCCTTCCTCATGGAGGACGACCAGGACATGACGTTCTCGGACACGCTCGTCCCGTCGTCCGAGGGGGACACGCGGGAGGAGGGGAGCCTCTTCAAGGAGGATTCGCTCAGCATGGAGGACGAGGACGGCTCGGAGACCCCCACTCCTCGGCTGTTCCGAGACCCCCTGCAGGACGACACCGGGATGTTCGTGGCCGAGCAGGTGGCCTCGTTTGACGACCGCCTGAAGTCCATCTCCGTCGTCTTCAAGCAGGAGCTCAAGGACATCATCCTGTGCATCTCTCCCTTCATCACGTTCAAAGAGCCGTTCCTCCTGGTACCCGCCGGCATGAACTGCCCCAGCAGGGATTACTTTCCTGAGCAGGTAGGAAACCAAACTCTGCTGATGTTCAGCTTAGCTCAGAGAAGTTCGTCCTCCTGTGAATCGAGTAGCAAGATGATGTTAATAGTACTGATTATATGATGGTAATGTTATTGTTAGACAGTATATAAGAATAGTACAGTATATATAGTATATAATATAACATAATATATTTATATATGATAGTAATAATTATACCAATATAATAGCAGTATATAGTAATAATGGCAGCAACAGTATATATAATAATAATAGTAATAGTGATATAATAATAGTAATTATAACTATAACTAATATGATATATAGTAGAGGTATGAATATATAGCGGGTGATTTGAGCCGGGATGGGATAGATACCTTTTTTTTAATGGCGAGCCGGTCCAGACTCTCCTGTGGTCTGAAGGTACGTCCTCACCTCTGGGTGTGTGTTGTCTCACTGGGCTTTGTGTGTCTGTGTGTGTGCAGATGCTACTCGATTCACAGGAGGACGAACTTCTCTGAGCTGTGTTGTTGTGTCTCTGTCCCGTAGGTCTACCTGTCTCCTCTCCTCAACAAAGACCTGAAGGAGCGGGACGGCCGCAGAAAGCGTCAACTCCTCAAAGACTCCGCCCCTTCCTCTCTGGTCGGAGGTCAGACCAACGGCAGCGCACCCCCCAGGCCTCTGGAGGTCCTGCCCTGTCACGGTCTGACCAGCACCCGCATCATCGAGCAGCTGAACGGCAGCCAGGGTCTCGCCGAGATGCTGGCGGACTACAGAGCCAAGGGCGGTCGCATCCGGCAGCGAGAGGTCAGCGACCCCTTCAGCAGCGTCGGGGGTGCAGCTCCGGTCAGCGGCCAGAGCCGAGCGGGGGAGGGGCAGCTCAGAGCCCCGGTGAAGGCCGACAGCGAAGAGGAGAAGCCGAGTAAACTGAACGATATGAGCTGGACCCCCAAGGTGAGCGGAGGTCGGATGAATCAAATACAGATTCATCAGTTGTCATAATCCGCTGGTTCCTGCTTCTCAAATTTGAGGATTATGAGCGTGTAGTTTTATTTAAAGGGAC
The DNA here is from genome assembly GCF_963576545.1 of Limanda limanda. Classification (NCBI taxonomy): domain Eukaryota; kingdom Metazoa; phylum Chordata; class Actinopteri; order Pleuronectiformes; family Pleuronectidae; genus Limanda; species Limanda limanda. Next base: position 6,025,312 of record NC_083651.1, read on the forward strand.
TCTTACCTTTGTTGCATTTTTACACTTTTTTTGGATAAGGTTAAATTGGTATTAATAAGGTAATGACACTCTAAAATGCAAGACAGACCCACCAGGAGTAAAAACAAACAATTATTTCACTCTCATAATATTTAGTGAAAACTTCAACCAATAAAATTCTTCGGACCGAAGGACCTTATTGGCCGACAGACCTGTCTGTTTGCTGCATGGACATGCAGGTTTTCCGTCTGCTTCTTGTGGCGCATTCGGGCCCGCGTCATCAATGTATATAACTTACCGGTGCTTCTGAATCCGAATCCATTGCTTTGGTAAACAAAAACTCACGTGCGTGCGCGGAGGCAGTAGGTTGTAAGTCTGCTTGTAAATAAAGTTTCTTCAAAAAAACACCGCGGATGGGAACGAGGGGGTGGGGCATTGGAGGAAGGCGGGATGATTTGAATGTGCTGTAATTCTCAAATGCAACAAAGGTAAGAGTCCCTTTAATGTTTATAAAAAAACCTACATTCCCTGGTCCCAGCTTTTCAGATCTGATTTGGATTCATATCACTGTAAATGTATTATCGTTGGAGTTAAGACAAAACAAGAAACAGTTAGACGTCCCTTTGGGGATTAGTTTGACTGTTTCGTGATGTAAACAAACCCTGACCTGTGTGTGCTTCTGGTTCTCATCTTCCTGTCGTCGTCCTCAGCTCGACTGTCTGAACCCGGTGAACCACCAGAGACTGTGCGTCCTCTTCAGCAGCTCCTCGGCTCAGTCCAACAACTCGCCCAACCCGTGCGTCAGTCCCTGGTAAACGCTCCCGAGACCCGATGAACAATCTCACGTCTTGTTTTCAACGAGTCGTACTCACTGATTTTATTTTATTGTCAACAGGATCGTCACCATGGAATTCTACGGCAAGAACGACCTCTCTCTGGGGATTTTCCTGGAGCGATATTGTTTTAGGTAAGATAGAAGTGCACTTTAAAATGATTTTTTTTTTTTTAAAACATAATTCTATAATGTGAGATTCCAATGTTTCTCCCAGGCCGTCTTACCAGTGCCCCAGTATGTACTGTGAGACTCCCATGGTGCACCACATCCGGCGCTTCGTGCACGGCAGCGGCTGCGTGCAGATCGTGCTGAAGGAGCTGGACTCCCCCGTGCCCGGGTATCAACACACGATCCTCAACTACTCCTGGTGCCGCATCTGCAAACAGGTCAGGACACGCCCCCGGAAACTTAAACATTACATTACATTACATTACATTTCATTTAGCTGACGCTTTTATCCAAAGCGACTTACAATAAGTGCATCAACCCCGAGGGAACAAACCCAGAACAACAAGAATCAAGACAGTACAATTTCTTCGAAATAAAGCAAAACTACAAAGTGCTATAAGTAAGTGCCATCTTAGTCCTACCAAAGTGTTAGTTTCAAAAGTGGTTAGTTGTTTTTTTTTTTTTTATTCAAGGTACAGTCGTAAGAGGTGTGTTTTTAGTTTTCTGCGGAAGATGTGTAAACTTTCAGATGTCCCAAAGTCAATTGGGAGCTCATTCGACCATTTAGGAGCTAGGACAGCAAACAGTCGTGATTTTGATGAGTGTTTAGCTCGCAGTGAAGGAGCAACGAGCCGTTTAGCTGAAGCAGAGCGGAGTGAACGTGCTGGTGTGTAGTGTTTGACCATGTCCTGGATGTAAACTGGTAGCCAGTGAAGGGAGCGGAGGAGCGGAGTAGTGTTAGTGAATTTAGGTTGGTTAAAAACCAGTCGAGCTGCTGCATTCTGGATGAGCTGCAAAGGTCGGATGGAAGTAGCAGGTAGACTTGCCAGGAGGGAGTTACAGTAGTCGAGGCGTGAGATGACCAGGGCCTGGACCAGAACCTGCACCGCCTTCTGAGTGAGAAGGGGGCGTATTCTCCGGATGTTGTATAGCATGAATCTACAGGAACGTGTTGTTGCAGTAATGTTGGCAAACATAAATATGTTATAGTAATAAGACTAATTTAAATGTTGAATTGTCTCCTCCTCTTCTTTCAGGTGACTCCGGTCGTGCCTCTGTCCAACGACTCTTGGTCGATGTCTTTTGCCAAATACCTGGAGCTTCGTTTCTACGGGCACACGTACACCAGGCGAGCTAACGCCGAGCCGTGTGGACACTCCATGCACAAAGACTACCACCAGTACTTCTCCTACAACCAGATGGTGGCGTCCTTCAGGTCGGTCAGAAGAAATGTCTCGATCTCGGGTTTGGGGCAGAAAGTTTGATATGAACAGACACAGAGAAAATAAGATTTCTGAATTGGTTACAGTTCAAATCACCAGGAATGAGTCTGGTGTTTTCATTTTATTCTTTACTTTGATCTCCCACACTGTGGTCGCTGGTATTTAATCCAGAAAGCAAAACATAAAGATCAGTAAAAAAGCTAAATGACTCCACACATGAAACAAATGGAGAAAGAAGAGTTTACAGTGAAACATGAACAAAAATAGTCAGTAATCAATAGTGGTGGGGGAAAAAATCGATTCTGTTCAGTATCGCAATATTTTGCGCCCGCGATTATATCGATACTGTAGCACAAAGTATTGCAATATTTCAAAAAATTGTAAGTTATGTGCTGGGAGCTCAGTGTTCATGTGAGAGGTCTCCTATTCAGAAAATAATTACAAAGGTCCTGTGTCCTGAATGTTCAAGGACAAAGTTTTTGCACTTCAGTTAATGTGTAGAAGACAATGTTGTTCACAGAATTAAATGTGACATTTGAAGTGAATTGAGCAGTCTTATTTTCCTCATTTTTTGTAATGCCTTTGAATAATATGGGAGACATGAATCGCAATATATCGCAGAATCGCAATACTATTGAATCGTCACATTTTTGCCAATTCCCACCCCTAGTAATCTATGGCAACAGTATAAAAATGAAATCAATGAAAAGGGTTTCAAATAGCAGTAACCAAAATACCAAATCCTGTTTCCTGTTTCCCTCTCAGCTACACTTCAGTGAGGCTGCTGGAGATTTGTCTTCCTCGTCCCAAGATCACCATCAGGAACCTGGGGCCGTCCAAAGGCAGCCTGCAGCAGGACCTCAAGGACTTCTCTCTCAAGTAAATGAAAACCACTGAGCTCATCGGCCTGAGTTCACACAAACACGTCAAACAGCACTAGTAATAATTAACCTTGATCAGTAGAGCCTGGTTTAACATCAGGAGCGTGAATAGATTTAATTATAAAGTGTGATTCCAGAGGAAAGACGACAGAGAAGAGTTTATCTTGAGTTTAATGTCCCACCCGCTCGTCCTCTGTTCTCCCTTCAGAGTGACTCAGGTCTACTTGGCCATCGACGACCGGCTCACGTCCCTGAAGACCGACACCTTCAGTAAGACGCGCGAGGAGAAGATGGAGGACCTCTTCGCTCAGAAGGACGTAGGTTCTCCCTCGTGGCACAAGAGATCACGACCGGACTCAAACCTTTTTTTTTTTTTATTTTGAAATTTCTATATTCTTTATTTTTTTGGACAGTTGTTTACAAAAACTTACATCAGCCCAAGGGCAATTTTCTTTCTTCTGCTCTCAACCTTTTTCAAAATTGGGTAACTCTGTACATTTTGGGAGAGGTATAGTGCGTACATGTAGACAACAATCACAGATCAGTAGAGAAAAACAAATAAATGAATAAAAACAAGCCGAATAAAAAACAACAACATGTTAGATAGATAGATAGATAGATAGATAGATAGATAGATAGATAGATAGATAGATAGATAGATAGATAGATAGATAGATAGATAGATAGATAGATAGATAGATAGATAGATAGATAGATAGATAGATAGATAGATAGATAGATAGATAGATAGATAGATAGATAGATAGATAGATAGATAGATAGATAGATAGATAGATAGATAGATAGATAGATAGAGTACTTTATTCATCCCCGAAGGGAAATTAAGTTGTCATAGCAGCCGGTATATTTGAATACAATAAAATACAATACAATAGAATAAAATAAAAAATATTGAGGTAGAAAGAATAAAAAACAGAAGCACAAGATAAAATAAAATAGGTAGATAAGGTGCAGTGGCAAGATGATGTTAATAGTACTGATGATATGATGGTAATGGTATTGTTAGACAGTATATAAGATTAGTACAGTATATATAGTATATAATATAACATAATATATATTTATATATGATAGTAATTTTACCAATATAAAAGCAGTATATACTAATAATGGCAGCAACAGTATATATAATAAAATAGTAATAGTGATATAATAATAGTAATTATAACATGTACACATGTATAAATATGTGTATATAGACTTATGCATACAAAGAATATACAGAGAGTATGATATAATATATGATATATAGTAGAGGTATGAATATATAGCGGGTGATTTGAGCGAGAATGGGATAGATACCTTTTTTTTAATGGCGAGCCGGTCCAGACTCTCCTGTGGTCTGAAGGTACGTCCTCCCCTCTGGGTGTGTGTTGTCTCACTGGGCTTTGTGTGTCTGTGTGTGTGCAGATGGAGGAGGCGGAGCTTCGCAGCTGGATCGAGAAGCTTCAGGCTCGACTGCAGGTCTGCGGCGTGGACTCTCCTCAGCAGCTGCAGGCGGTTCTGGAGTCGCTGGTGATGAAGAAACAGGGTCTGTGTGAGATGTTACAGTCCTGGAACACCAGGTCAGCATCCACACTTCAAAGAACCTTTATTCGAAGATATGAGGGTTATACGGCATCGTGGAGTTTGAACCTGAAACGGCTCCGGCTGCGTTTCCAGAAGTCTCGTGTTTCAAGGGCTTGAAAAACAATATCACAACTTTGTCCCTTTCAGGCTGCAGGACTTGTTCCAGCAGGAAAAAGGCAGGAAGCGTCTGTCCGTCCCCCCGAGCCCGGGCAGGCACAGACAGACGGCCGCTGACGACAGCAAGGTCAGTACCCATCAGCCACTGCGTTCGCTGGGCGGGTCAGAGGGGTTTCCTTCAAAACACCAGGTGACCAGAGAAGCTGGATCAGTAACGACGGTGGAGGATTAGAGGAACGCCATCTGACCAGAGCGCCAGACTCGGATGTATTGGCCGTGGATAGAAGGTTCAGGTTTAATGTAGTTTGATGATATTTATTGTTGTTGTCTTTGTTTTTCTCAGAGCGCCCTGGAGTCGTCCCCTCGTAACCCCTCCCCCGTGGTTCAGAACGGAGAGAAAGGTGAGCTCGCTCTCTCCGACCGAATCTGATCCTGGTTTCATGTTGGAACTCAGCTGGTTTTCTCTCCTGACTCTGGTTTATTCTCTCGTTCAGAGGACCGTCTCCTCAGCGCCATGCCCTCGGCCTCCACCTCCTCCCTGCTGCCGTCCCCGGGAGACCCCGGAGCTGAGCCCATGACGCCCGGTCCCGTCTTCCCCGAGCAGGACTCGCTCAGCCTCCCAGAAGGTGGAAGCTTGGATTCACACAAATCGTCTCTGTCAGCGGACGCCACGGCTCTGGTCTGATGATCTGTGTGTCTGCTTGTTCCTCAGACGTGTTCGACGGACACCTGCTGGGATCCACCGACAGCCAGGTGAAGGAGAAGTCCACCATGAAGGCCATCCTCGCCAACTTCCTGCCCGGCAACAGCTACAACCCCATCCCCATCCCATTGTGAGAAAGGCTTTCAAATTCAAGCAGAATCAATAAGTATGGAACAGATTGTGTCTGGACTGTCATGTGACCTCTGTCCACAGCGAGCCGGACAAACACTACCTGATGTACGAGCACGAGCGGGTTCCCATCGCCGTGTGTGAGAAAGAGCCGAGCTCCATCATCGCCTTCGCCCTCAGGTGACTCCTCCCTCTTCCATAGTTTCCATTCGTCTCACATTTCTAGATTTTAGTTTGTCAACAGCTTTGAGATGATGAGGATTTGGTTTTAATTCCAACCTGTGAATGTTCTAATGTTGTTGTGTCATTTGTTGTTCCAGCTGTAAGGAATATAAAACGGCTCTGGAGGATTTGTCCAAGGTGTCGAACGCAGGAGGAGATGAGGCTCCGCAGGTCGTCAGGTAAACAGGTTCACGTGAAATTCATCAGATAACAACATGTTACAGGATCCAGACAGAAAATCAGATGATGTGTAAACAGCTGTGATAAATAACTTAAAGGTGATCGGACGAATATGAGATTTGAAGACTTTGTTCTGTGGGAAGTTTTAAAGAACAAAAGTCAGTTGCAGTTTTCATTTATCATTTGTTAATCTACAATGGAGAGAAAAGAGGAGTGGGAAAGAGAGCTCGGAGCCCTGATACCTCCCAATGTGTGGGAGGAGAGTTTGGAGCACATCCATGAATGTTCTATAAACGCCCGACACTGTTTGATTCAATTTAAAATAGTGCACAGACTTCACTACTCCAAAACGAAGCTGCATAAACTATTTCCTGAAGTCTCTCCTTTGTGTGAGAAATGTGACTCCATGGAGGGTACTCTATCTCATAGTTTCGCTCTCTGCCCCAAACTTCAGAACTATTGGCATTAAATATTTGATTTCTTTTCGTTGATTTTGGGGATCCAACTAGATCCAGATCTTACCTTAATAATTCTAGGAACATCTGAGTGGCTAAGGAAGCTAAATAGTGCACAAAAGCACCTTCTGACATATGGCCTTATAACAGCAAAAAAACTGATCCTACTTAACTGGAAGAAGAGAGAGGTCCCTTCATTTAAGCATTGACTGACTGCTTTGACAGACACCTTACATTTGGAGAGAATTCAATTTATTCTGAAAGACAAGTTGAGGGACTTTGATAAGACCTGGCAACCTTTGGTCTCTCATCTCGAAAGAATATCTGATTGAGTCCCTAGTTGGATGCACTCCTTAGGGGGGTGGTGGGGGGGGTGATGGGAGGGTACGCACTGTTGTCTTTTTTCTTTTCTTTTTTGTCCTCTCCTTTTTGTTTCATCTGTTTTGTTGATGCAGGGCATTGCTTGTTTACCTACTGTTCTTTTTTGTCATTAGTCTTTATTGTCAGGGATTACTTTTTCACTTTCTGTAAAAAACAAAGGAAACATAACTGTCGACTGTTAATTTTTCTGTTATGTGATTGGTTTCCCAATAAACATATTTGAAACAATTATCAAAAAAAAAAAAAAAAAAAATCTACAATGTAGAGAAATATATTGAATTGTGTAAAAGTTTGAACTGAATCATTATCAGAGGAAATGTTGTGATCATAGAACAGTCGAGTCCCAGTCGTGTTATTTCGCTGTGATGTCTGTGATGTAAGAACCTGTGTTTGTGTCTCAGTGCGGAGAGTCGGGTGAGGAGCAGCCCGGCTCGGCCCGGCAGCGACTCGGCCTCGTCGCTTCAGAGCCGCAGCAGCACGGACGCCGACCCGCTCAGTGAGTTCTGCTCCAATAGAAACTCACAGCGACCGTTTTACTGTTGAAGCCGATCAGTTAATGTTGTTTCTTACAGAAGAAGCAGATCTGAGCGACAAACAGAAGAAACAGACGCTGAATCCACACATTGAACTTCGTGAGTGTTTTTTACTTCTTCGTCTTTTTGATTAAATCGTTGAAAATAAGTCAAACCAAGTCGAGCTTGATCAAGATGAACAAACAATATTGAGAGAAATTAGTAAAGACTCCGACTTTCTGAAAGTATTTCACATCGTCATAGAGGAGTTTCCGTTTTCTTCTAACCTCTCGTCTGTCGCTGAACTTTCAGAGTTCTCTGACGCCAACGCCCGGTTCTACTGCCGGATCTACTACGCCGAGGAGTTCCACAAGATGCGTGAGGAGATCATGGAAAGCGCCGAGGAGGATTTCGTCCGCTCGCTGTCTCACTGCGTCAACTGGCAGGCTCGGGGGGGCAAGTCTGGAGCCGTGTTCTACGCCACAGAAGGTCAGTACCGAACGAGTCAATTTACTCCTAAATAGGGTTGCAAAGGGGCTGAAAGTTTCCGGTAAATTTCCGGAAACTTTCCATGGGAAGTTTAGCTCGGGAATTTTGGGAATTTTGAAAAAAAAAAAAAAATCCGCAAATTAAACGCTGAGCAATAAAAACATATTTCAACACACTATTTTAAAGATGTATGGAATGCAGCACACACTGCACGTTGAGTTTCAACTCTCCACTGTGCATTCTTCCATCACATGCACAGATAACTCCCAGCATCCTTCACTCTACAGCAGGGCTATTGAGTCCTGCTGTAGAGTGCAGGACTAGTCAGGTAGGTTTCGATGATATTACTGGGGAAAATATATTAGCCTGCTGATTGAGGATTGTTCATCTGTTCATCTAGCCTATTTCCATTCATTTATCCATCAATTGTAAAATATTTTCACAGACGATTCCAATTGTTTGGCTAACTATTTATATCTCTGGCATTGCATTAGTGTTTTTTTACAAACTTTTTTCTCATCTTATTCTACAGAACAATGCCACGTGCACTCTCTCATGTGTGGAGACATTTCACCCCATCCAATGTAGAAGGAAAGGCTGTGTACATTTGCAAATACTGTGCAAAGACCTATGTTAAGAATGACACAACGATGCAGAAGCATATAGTCAAGTGCCCAAAGTTTCCTCAGGGCTCAAATCAGCCTATGACAAAACAAAATGTTTATATTAATGTCTGTATATGACAAGGTAAATACAGTTAGTATAAATTACCCACAACATTTCCAGTTTATTCCCGTTAATTCCCGTATATTCCCGTTTATTCCCGTTAATTCCCGTATATTCCCATTAATTCCCATGGAAAGTTTCCAACTTTGAATATTCCCGGAATTTTGCAACCCTACTCCTAAACATATCAAACAACAGTTTAAGCCGGATCCTCTTCTCACGTTATTTATAACAGGGGTTTTACCTCAAGTTTAACAGATGAGATTCAAGTTACATATATTTTAATTGATTTGTGCATCAACAGATCAATCACTTTTTTTTCCATTAGCAGATTTACTGTTTACAAACTTTTAAACATTCATATTTTCCTCTTCTCCCTGTTTAATATTGTTGTAACTTGAAGATCTGAGAATCCTCTGCCTGTTGTTTGGAGACAGAACTTTTTGACCTCATGTGTTGTAGATGAAAGTTTAACTGAGTTTAAAGTGAAGTGTTCCCACGGTCTGTGTCCCGTCAGACGACCGGTTCATCCTGAAGCAGATGCCCAGACTGGAGGTTCAGTCCTTCCTGGACTTTGCTCCCAACTACTTCACCTACATCACCGGAGCTGTGCAGCAGAAGGTTCGCTCTTTAAATCCCTCATCATCTGGAGTTTACTGCCACTCGCTAAAACTAAAACTTTCATTACGTCTCGCTCTGCAGCGGCCGACCGCGCTGGCAAAGATCCTGGGAGTTTACCGAATCGGTTACAAAAACTCCCAGAACAACACGGAGAAGAAACTGGATCTGCTGGTGATGGAGAATCTCTTCTACGGACGCAAGATGGCTCAGGTGAGATCCTCAGTGCCGAGAGTCTGTGGAACACAAATCTGTGGCGATTCTAACGTGGTGAAGTTTCTTTTTACCAGTGAAACTTACAACATTTACCATCTTCAAGGTTAAAACCAGTTTATTTAGTAATAATATCTTTAAAAGCACTTTTTGTTCCATGCGACATCACATCCTACATCTTCCTCAATCTTATTCTAAAGTTCTTATTCTCGTTGCTTTTACATTTTTGCTGTTTTGTAAAGTAAAGTTAGATTTTCAGGTTTTCTTCTCAACTTCCTGCAGGTGTTTGACCTCAAGGGGTCGCTGAGGAACCGGAACGTGAAGACGGACTCGGGGAAGGAAAGCTGCGAAGTGGTTCTGCTGGACGAGAACCTGCTGAAGCTGATCCACGACAACCCGCTGTACATCCGCTCGCACTGCAAGGCCATCCTGCGCGCCGCCATACACAGCGACGCCTACTTCCTGTCCAGCCACCTCATCATCGACTACTCCCTGCTGGTGGGGCGGGACGATGCCACGGATCAGCTGGTGGTCGGGATCATAGGTGACTGACACATTAGCATCACGTGGTCGTTTTTAACCCTCGTCCTGTTTTCGTCTTCATCGTTCAGTAATCGCAGAAACAGAAATTAAGTTTGTGATTTTATTTTTTCCTGCAGATTATATCCGGACGTTCACTTGGGACAAGAGACTGGAAATGGTCGTCAAATCCACTGGAATCCTGGGAGGTCAAGGTCAGCTCCACTTCCTGTTTTATGAATCCATTGTATATGTAACGTTGGCGTCTTTAGAGTGTTAGCGTCCGACTCCGCTCTGACTCTAACGTCCTCGTGTGCGTTCGCAGGGAAGCTGCCGACCGTCGTGTCTCCGGAACTTTATCGAGCTCGTTTCTGCGAAGCCATGGACAAATACTTCCTGATGGTTCCGGACCACTGGACCGGACTGGGCGTCAACTGCTGAGCAGTGCGTGAGCGTCCAGAAACACAAACACACACACGGCTGCTCCCGCTCACACTCTCCACGCACAACACTCGGGATCCAGTAACGCAAGAAAGACGGAGAAGAACCCGGACGCAAACTGGACTCAGTGAGATGAAACTGGACCAGAACACAGAATCATTCCACAGAAGCAGAACCGCTCTGCAGCCGCGGCATTACGACGATTTAAATCGGGTTTTAAAACCGGGGGACGAATTCTGGAATCATCAGACTTTAATTTAACAGTTTCAGCTGAAAACGTTCAGTCCTGTGGTTTCAGTTTGATCAACAAACTCACTCGTGTAATTTAAAGTTTGTAATTGTACAGAGATGATGTGACTATAAAATATTAACACTGAAGATGTCCTGTTTATTTTAGTGATCAGTTATGATGCAGTTTTTAGTTTTGATCGGATGTTTGGATGCGACTGTGTGACGAGAGCTTGGTTCTGATCAAATCTCCAAATGTTATTTTTCTTTTAGTGTAAAATTAAATTCTCTTGGTTTTGATACTTTGTCATTTTGTGACTATTTGTTCATTTTTTTCTGATCTGTTTTATTTATTTACAACTGAAACATGAAATTAATTCATCAATATTCAAATAAATGGTTTGTTCTGTTGAACATCAAACTGCCCAAGTAAAATCAAATTAAATACATTTTTTCTAAACGATGGAAAATAAAATAATTATTTGTGGTTTGATTTGACTTTAAAAACAATTGTTTTACTTAGTTTTGTCACTTGAGGCTAAAAAACTTAAGTTATTTTTTTCAACAAGTTGTGAATTGTACAATCATCCATTTTTGTGCTTTATACTTTTTGACCTTAGTCTCAAGGAAACTATTGAAATGTATCAAATTATAAAACAAGTGAAAACTTGTTTGCTGCAGCTTCAATAGTTGTAATTAAATAATTAATAGAGAACTATTTTAATTAGTGGCAGAAAAACTACTATTGATCAGTGATTGGACCCCTTGTTTATTTGTTGTTTAAAGACAGTGTATAATGAAAAACTGAATTTAAAATTAGAAAATCACCCTCAGTAGAAACAAAACTCTGATTTCTGAGGAGAATTTAATGAGTCGTACGATTCAGTGAAAAGCAAAAGAAGAACATGAACAGAAAAGATTTGTATAATCGAACAGTTTATATAAAACAAAGTGTCGCTGACACACAGCCCTCAACATGTCGTACTGCATCAGGAACTGGAAAAGAAACTCATCAGAGACTGGTGAAGCTCATTAATAATTAATAATTAATAATAATACTGGTAGACAGATTCAGTCTCAGCAGGGTCAGTGGAGCAGAAAGACACTGTGCTTCTTAACATGCGTCCATCTGACGTCAGAGTCGTTTCACTGCAGCGACTTCAAAATAAACTCGTTAATATTCACACACACACACATCGTTTAATAACTCAAATTAAAAAACACTGTTCGTATTCAGCCGCTCTGGATGCAGACGTCACTCTGTGCTTGTGATTTTCCTACAAAGCTTCACGTCGACATTATGTACAAAAGGGTTTAATTTCATATCAGTACCTAAATTAACACAAACACACTCGACCGACTGAGAAGAATGAGGCTGGAGAAGTCTCCTGGTTTTCTTATCGTCAACAAATCCTTCAAATCTCTCACGTGTATTAATCTGCAGCTCAAAACAGACAATAAGTCCCATCTGTGTGGGGAATGTTTTTAAGCCTTTAGAAAGTAAAATTACTAATTTGTGAGGTTTTAAGCTTTTTGTCATTGGAGAACAAATCGGTTTTTTGACGTCTATGAAGGGATTTGTTGAGATTAAGAAATGCAGAAAATCATCAGCGTTAAATCATCACCGCTCAGATTATGAAAAACGGTTTCACCAAAACTACAAAATAGAAAGATCTCGAGTGGCAGCGAGTTCAGGTTTTCAGGATTCACTCAAATAAAAAACCTAAATAACAACGTCCTCTCGACTCCGGAGAACATATCTTTCTTATTCTAGCTCAATTCTTTTTTTTGTACTTTTGGTGAACGTGAGAATCGACTAACACACGTGGTAAAATGAAACCGTGATGGACATCAAGGCACTGGACACGTTGGAGACGATGGCACGTAGCTGGTGGACAGGGTGGGTGGGGGGGTCAAGGCCCTGTGTTATTCTACATGTAAGTGCTGGCAGCATCTGTACCATCATGTTGGATTTGATCATAAATAACAACAATGAGCTTGAGTTTAGGCTCGTGAAGAATCTGGGGTTTCGTGTTGGGAACAGTTCCCCCTGCTGGCCAGACGTGTGCACGGCGGGTCGGGGACAAACATGGAGTCGGGACAGTGCACGAGGCCTTTTTCAGGCCACGGGATAAAATGCATAAACTCATCCGTCCGTCACGTCTGCAGGAACCCTGTGTTCATCAGAGGGAAACATCCCAGTTCCATCGTTCCATCGTTTCTCACCCACGATAAACAAAATGATCCAGAAGTCGAGGATTTACAGTCAGGACAAAATCTGCCTCCTAGTAATTTCTACGTCAAACAGAGACATTTACCAGAAGCTTCACTCTAATATTGTTCACGTGAGTTACACAAAGGTTGATCACAAATTAACATGAATTTAAAACTAAGCACCAACTGTAATTTGGTCTCGTATCGTTTCCCACGGGCCGAGGTCATGTTCTTTAAGGTTTGTTTAAATTTGACGTTTGTTCCGAAGCTCTTAAAAGAACAAATGTGACAAATAAAACATCAAATCCTGAATCTGGAAACTGTAACTGTTTGAAAAACGACAAATGATTCATCATTTATCAACAGAGCAGCTAATTACTTTCTGTTGATATGAATTTCACTGGTTTTGATTGTAAATCTCATGGACTGTTCTAAAGATGAGTGACGTCTCCTCCTCTGGACCTCGAGCTTCTCAACATCACGATCCTTCATGACAGTCGTTGAGATCTTTTCAGTCTGAGGTCACAGACGTGATGAAGGAACTGGGATGTTTTCCTCTTTCCTGAAGTGGTGAACGTCTCTTTCCAGCCTCAGCTCGTCCCAGTCAAACAGTAAAATCCTACTTTGTGCTTCAGTTGTTAAAAGTTTTGGAATCGAGCTCTGCTGCTCTCGAACCTTCTCGTGAGTGGAAGTCAAAATATTTGGTGCAACGACGAGCTGAACTCATAAAAAGGTTAAAGTTACACTGAAGGTTCCTAACGATCTACTTCATTTTGTACAAACAGTTTAAAAATGGCTTTTTTCTTGACTTTTTCATTTTTTTAAGACAAAGCGCGTCTCCGCGGCTCTGAGCCAATCAGAGCCTGAGTACCGAGGTCGGTTTGGATTGAAGCACCCGTGAGGAGAAGGAACGAAGAACACGAGCATGCAGACCAGTGCAGGTCCAGATCCCAGTTCAGATCCGAGTCCAGATCCCAGTCCAGATCCCAGTCCTCTTCAGCGGCTGGTTCCTCACTCTGCTCCTTTTTTTTAATATAAATTTGTCTTTTTTGGAAAAAGGGCAGAAATAAAAAACCGCTGTGGTCGTTCCTCCGACCTGAAGAAGATTCTGTACATGATCCCGTGAAAAGAGGAAGAGTCCGACGCTGACGTTCGGCTCAAAGTTCCAACATTGAATCAATAGAGAAATAATCACATGAATTAACTGCAAATTATTAAATTTATTAAATTTTAGTATTTTTCATTGATGCATCAGTAATAATAATTATTGGAAATGTTCATTAGAGGCTTTAATGTTGAATTAACAGAAATATTTTATTGTATTTAAAAAACTAGCATCATTATGAAATCATGTGAAGCAAGAGACACAACATATTGTTTTTATATATTGTTGAAGACGTCAGTGGGATTTGGGGATTTTCTTGAAAATGTTACGAATCCTGGAAATTCCAGATTCCGTTTGGCGTCCTGTGACGTTATCAAATAATTAGTTGTTTTAATTTAGTCGAGTATATAGACTTTACAAATCCTTATTTAATTTGCATGTTATTCATGTGATTATTTCTTGGTTTAATATTGTACATTTTGCTCTGTGTCTTCTCTGGGGGGGGGGGGTCAGAATGTTTCCGAGTCCTCCGAGTCGTTCTCGGTGGTCCCCTCACTCGAGGGTCTGGAGGGGTTCCTGGGGCTCCGGGGGGCCCGAGGGCCGGGGGGGCCGGGGCCGGGGCCTTTTCCAGCCGGGGGGGGCAGGTGCCTCAGCAGGACGCCTGGGGACGGAGCCCCGGAGCTGCAAGGGGAGCAGAAAGGCATCATGGTAGCCAGAATGAGAGCCAGGCAATCAGCCACCTCTCTGCTCGGAGCGCAAGCCAGAGCGGGGGTCAGACCTGAGGTAGAGAGACAGAGAGAGGGGGGAGGGAGGGAGGGAGGAAGAGGAAGAGACGTGGACGAGGAGGAAGCAGGGAGGCGAAGCAGGAGCAGGAGACAAAGGGGCGGAGCAGCATTCCATTAGAGTTCAGCCGGCGGGAAACAAACACGTTCGGATAAAGTCCAACTGAAACCTCACAACTGTCTGGAAACTGAAATACTGCCGTGTGGATTTCAAATCTATATTTCTGAGAAGAAGAGTCGAGTGTTTCTGTGACGTTAGAGAAAAGAGGATCAGCAGATTGTCCCAGATGTTTCCATGTTTCACTTCAGTGTTTGTTTCATTAACAAGAGAGAAACTGCAGAATGAAACGTGTCAGACTTCAGGAAACATCAGCAATGATTTTTCTGAATGCGAATAATGATTTAACCAAAAATATGAATATCTACTTTTTACCCATAAATAAATACATAATACATTTCAGTTGGACTTTAAAGTATCTGAAGACACAGGACGAGCGAACAAGCAGCACAGATACAGTCTCATCAGGATTCCCACATCATCACAGTTCAGTCAGAACTAAAGAGACTATTTATTAGATTCTGAATTTCAAAAAGGTTTAAATGGATTTAATCTTTTGTTTGACGTAATTATGAGAATTAAGTCGTAATGTTACAAGAATGAAGATTTCATTTGAGGTGACTTGTTGTTTTAGAGAAAGAACATCAGAAGATCCGTTGACTTCTCATTAAATTTAGGGCTGGGCAAGTTAACTCGTTTAATCGAGTTAACTCAAGTGATGAGTTAACTCGATCAATTATTTTATCTCCCATTAACTCAGGTTTGATTATTTATTGTTTTATTGTGAAAGTCAGGCTTTTATTTTGTGAAAGTCTGCTGCTGACTGCTGCAGAACAGGAAAAAAGAAAATAATTGGCGGATAAACAATCGAGTTAACTCATCACTTGAGTTAACTCGATTAAAACGAGTTAACTTGCCCAGCCCTAATTAAATTACATTATTCCTGTGATATAATGACTCAATCATCAATATGTTGTTATTGTCGTTCTCCATCTCTCGTCTCCTTCTCATTTCCTGTCAGATAAAATATTCCAACACATTTTTAAATCCTTAGACCTCCATGACCAGTGGGAACCCTCTCATTCTAAAGATTCATTTGCAGAGCGAACAGAAACAAGAACGTTTCCTTAGAGAAGCTGAGGTCATGCCGGCCAGACGGCGGCGTGCAGCTTTCCTCTACGAGCAGAGAGTCGTGTGGATCCGACCGAGCGGCGTCGTCTTACCGTTCTCATCCACCGTCTGAACGTTGGCTCCTCGGGACAGAAGCTCCTGCACCGCCTGCTTCAGGCCGCTGCGTGCCGCCAGGTGCAGAGGACTGTGGGAAAGTGAAACAAGTTTAAACAACAACAGTGAAATATCATCGTAGTGTTTCTGTCCTGCTGCTGATTCCACATCTGCTCAAACTCTTATTATCATAAAGAGAAACAACATTATAGTCCAGGCAAAGTAGCCCATTTTGGAGCCAAAAATAGAAGTAATTGTAAAAGAATTTTTTTCATCATAGATTATTTCTATGAGGTGTCCAGAACAACATACTAAAAGTCCTAAGAAATCCTAGTTGAGGAAATACGTTTAATTCTCATCAATGTGTGCCAATAAGGCCAGGCAACAATACACCCCAAAAAGACAATTTTTTTCGTTTACTCCTATCAAAATAAAACTTTACACAATGAAAGTAGCCATGAAACGTAACATTTTTTGTATTACAAGTTTCTTTGAAAATGAATTTATGTATGTATTTGTAATACATATGAATGGTGTTTGCCTATGCAAATTAGGACATATTCAATAAGTGTGGAGCTCATGTGCTTGTCAAATGCATTTCAAAAGAAACTTGTAATACAAAAAATGTTACGTTTCATGGTTACTTTCATTGTGTAAAGTTTTATTTTGATAGGAGTAAAGGAAAAAAATAGTCTTTTTGGGGTGTATTGTTGCCGGGCCTTATTGGCACACATTGATGAGAATTAAACATATTTCCTCAACTAGGATTTCTTAGGACTTTTAGTATGTTGTTCTGGACACCTCATAGAAATAATCTATGATGAAAAAAATTCTTTTACAATTAGTCGGTCGGAAAACGCTACTTTGCATGGACTATTAGGACAAATCTCTTATTCTCCACACGGCTCATGTGAAACCACACAACTGGTTTGATCAGGGACGGAGGATTCGGAAAAACTCACGTCTGCAGCGCTGCGTTCGTGGAGCTGATGAGCGAAGTGTCCGTGAGTTTCTCCAGGATCAACATCACACAGTCCTCCTTTCCCTGCGGAGAGAAGACCGAGAGTTACAACGAGCTCTGAAGTCGAGAGGAAGGTCGGATCGCAGTGTCGCATCAGCAGGTTTTAAATAAGTGTTTCTTCCTCATTCTAAAACTGTCATTTATAGTTATTTATGAATCTATTTCTCCATTTCCTGGAGGCTCAAGTCAGTTTTAATGATTAGGATATTATTGTCAAATATTGGTGATTAAACCTACATGTTGAAGCCCAGTTGGGATGAGATAATCGTCCCCTTGTGGACACTTACGTTACTGCAGGACAGGTGCAGCGCCGTGTTGCCATCTTTGTCCGTGGTGCTGATCTTGGCGCTGGCGCCGGTCAACAGCACGTCTGGAGACAGGAAACAGGAAACACACATGAGCTGCAGAACACTGGAGCTGAATGAAAAGAATAAATCAGTAGAAAAACAACGCGTCTGTACCGAGGACCCCGACTTTGCCCTTCTCAGCCGCCATCATCAGAGCCGTGCGACCTGATTGGTCCACGTCATCGACGGTCACATCGTGTGAGAGCAGCAGCTGGACGCATTCCACGTGACCCGTGAAGGCCGCGGCGTGAAGAGGAGTCCTGCAGGAGAGAGGGAGGAGTGAGGGAGGAAGGTGGAGGTACAGTGATGATCAACACACAGACACACACAGACACACACAGACACACACACACACACACACACACACACAGGACTCACCTGTCCTTGGCGTCCTTGCAGCCGGCGATGTCGGAGCCCATGGCCTCCAGCAGCAGAGACGCACACGGCTCGTGGTCGTTCACCCTGAGGATGTGAACACAGGAGTTCACTGACCGGTGTCAAACAGGAACGACACTAATAAAGTTTTCTGATGATTTCTAAACGTGTGACTCACACAGCGCAGTGCAGCGGCGTGAACGGGTTTCCATCGATACAGCGACAACCTTTCTGCTCCAGCAGGACCTCGACACACCCCTCCTGACCTGCACACACAAAGCACACGTGTGTAGTAGAGAGTCACACAACACTGTGTGTGTGTGTGTCTGTGTGTGTGTGTGTGGACACTGACCGTAGTAACAGGCCCAGTGCAGCGGCGTGTATCCGCTGTGGTCTCTCAGCGGCGGCAGGGACGGCGGCTCGGAGCAGGCGATGCTCAGCAGCTCGCTCAGCCAGGAGGCGTGGCCCCGGGCGGCGGCGAGGTGGATGGGCGTGCGACCCCGAGAGTCACCGAGCAGGACGGAGGCTTCCTGCTCCAACAGACACTGGATACACTCCTCCTGACCACACAGCAGCTGCACACGACGTCATTTGTTAGTTCGCACAAAACTTTAAAACCTTAAAAGTAAATTGTTCGAGTACAAATCAACTGGTTTTACGTTGCTTTTCTTTACTAAACTTCTGTGAAGCCACTGGTTCACATCAAAGACTAAATAACAGGGTTCATACACTTTCCATGACTTTTCCATGACTTTTCAAGAACTTTAAACCAAATTTCCATGACCGAATATTTTGTGAAATCTCGGTGTTTACGCGAAAAAGTGACAAAATGTAGTATTCAAACTAACAATGAGAATTCAAAGGCATTCAGTATACCTTAAATGACACAAACCCAAGTATGCCTGCCTATATTTTGAGCGTATTTCTTTAAAAGCATATGAATTATTTATCTCAGCGTAAATGAACTAGGGATGGGCATTCGATTAAATTGTCTTAATCGATCGTCTATTAATTATGCCCATCCCTAAAATGAACGACAAGAAAATATGAATATAACAAATTTCCATGACTTTTCCAAAACTTTTGGAAGATTATTTTTTTCCATGACTTTTTTAGAACATTTTAGAATTCAATGACTTTTCCAGGTTTTCCATGACCGTACGAACCCTGAAATAAAGATGGACGACATGACGTCAAATCATCTCCATCTTTATTTACACTCTTTGGTCTGAACAGACAGAATTCGTGATTCTCCTTGAGACTTTGATGCAGACGTTGATTTGACCCAAAGACCTTTTCAACACGCGGGTTAACACTCACCCCGAGGTGCAGAGCCGTGAGGCCGTGGTTATCCGCCAGGTTGACGCTCGCCTCCCTCTCCAGCAGCAGCGACATGGCGTCCACGTGACCTCCGGCCACCGCCAGCATCAGAGGCGTCCTGCAGGCGAGGAGCAGGAGGTTAGTAGTGGTGGGGGAAAAAATCGATCTGTTCAGTATCGCAATATTTTGCGCCCGCAATTATATCGATACTGTAGCACAAAGTATTGCAATTTTTTTTTTTTTGTTTTATATTTATTTACAATTATATATGTAACAGCCCCTGGCTGGCAAAGCATGACGAGGAGAGTTTCGGTGTTTAAAAGATACCTAGTGTGAATGCGGAAAGGATGTTCTCCACTGCAGGAGACATAGTAACAGCCCAGAGGAACTTTAACATCTGAGCATGTTGACCAACTCCTTTTTCTGAACAAAAACGCCAATATTCCCAAATTAATTTAACATTTTGGGTCATGACCTTGCAGGTCTCAATTTGATTGAAGCTCTAGGTTACTCTTATTTATATGATTGAGCTCAGTGTTCATGTGAGAGGTCTCCTACTCAGAAAATAATTACAAAGGTCCTGTGTCCTGAATGTTCAAGGACAAAGTTTTTGCACTTCAGTTAATGTGTAGAAGACAATGTTGTTCACAGAATTAAATGTGACATTTGAAGTGAGTTGAGCAGTCTTTTTTTCCTCATTTTTTGTAATGCCTTTGAATAATACGGGGGACATGAATCGCAATATATCGCAGAATCGTATCGCAATACTTGCAGTATCGCAATATATCGCAGAATCGCAATACTATTGAATCGTCACATTTTTGCCAATTCCCACCCCTAGAGGTTAGTGTGTTTGAGAAAGGAACAGGAGACACGACACAGAGGGAGACGATCACTCACTGTCCCAGAGAGTCAGCAGCGTCCACCAGCTCTGCACAGTCGGATTCGTCCAGCAGGAGGCGCACGCACGTCGTGTGACCGTTCATCACTGCAGCGAGAGAGAGAGGGTGCAACAGAGCGAGATGCACAAACAGAAACTCTATTAACTGTCAGAGAAAACGTCGGAAAACAAAAGATTATAAAGAACCAGATCGTATACAAAATGACAAAGTGTCTTTTAGATCTAGTTTCAAAAGTGTCTTATAATTAAAAAGAAGAAACTGAATTTGAATTCCTGAAAAGTAGAAAGTTGGGTTTTCACATTTAAAAGAAGAAGAAGTTTAAGTTTATGAAAAAATGTGGTTGTTAACGTGTCTGATTCCTAAACATGAATCTGCTGCTAAAACCACTTCCCCAGGTGTCCATATACTTTAGGCCACTTGTCATGTGACACAGAAACAGGAAGCTGAACGCACCTGCCAGGTGGACGGGGGTGCGTCCGTGCTGCGTGTCCGTGGTGCGCGGTGACGCCCCCTGGCTGAGGAGGGTGTGAACGCAGTCCGTGTGGCCCCGGAGGGCGGCCAGGGCCAAGGGGGTCCGCCCCACCTCGTCCCCCTGGTCCACCTCCCGCTCGCCCTGCAGCAGGACCTCCAGCGCCTGAGCGTGGCCGTGGTACGACTGCAGGAAAACACACAGACTTTCAAAACACACCAGGGAATCCCAGGAAACCAACCAGTCAGAGAAATGTGGTTTATGTTATCTGATTATCTGATCTTTTTTTAAGCCTTAATATTCAATAAATACAAATTATACTGCACAGGATGAAAATGAGGAAGAAGAAACCTGAAGCTTTAGTCTGAGAAATCTGATCTTAAACATTTAAACCTCCCAAAGAAAAGAATCAAACCTTTAAGAAAAAATCATTTTCTGGTTAAATATTTATCTGTTTTCTCACAAATTAGGAAAAACATGATTTAGGTCAAGAAGATTATTATATTATAGGAACTGGATTGAGACTCACGGCGAGGTGCAGCGGGCTCCTGGCGCTTGGAGATTCAGGGTCGTCATGGCGACTGTCGTCTCTGTCCAGCAGCTGCAGGTCACGACAGGAAAGTTTGATTTTCTCATTTTATAATATTATTAAATGATGGATGATCAAACGAGTAAATAATAATCTCTGCATGTTCAGATAATCTTAACGTGATGATGATGAAACTCATTAAACCCACGATCGACATTAACACGTTTTTATTTCACGGTCAGTTAATGATTTTTTGGAAACAGCTTTAAACTTTAAGACGCTTTGTAAAAAATGATTCTAGTCTCATTCAAGCTCGGAGATGATTTCCGGACACGAGGCTCTGGAATGTGTTTGCGAGGATCTGAAGTGAAAACGTGATGAGAGCAGATGCAGAGAAGCGCCTGAAGTCACAACAACACAAATATATTTCAGATATTAAAAAACACACATATTGTCTCCATGTGTTCTGGGCGAGAGGACTGACCAGTTCCAGCCCGTGCCGGTGTCCGTAGGCGGCGGCGTAGTGCACCGAGCTGTAGCCCTGCTTGTCCCGGAGCGAGGCCGTGGCGCCGCTCTGCAGCAGGAACTCCAAACATCTGCAACACAAACGTGTCCCCGTGAACAAGATGGAAACTCCAGAGCCGGCAGCTCACATGTGCTGAACACTGACGACATGATGAGTTAAACATGTCTCTCTGCTCGCTCTCTCATGTCTGATCAGTTTAATATATTACACATCCAACACACACACTTGAGTTTCAACCCTCCACTGTGCATTCTTCCATCACATGCACAGATAACTCCCAGCATCCTTCACTCTACAGCAGGGCTATTGAGGCCTGCTGTAGTGTGCAGGACGAGTCAGGTAAGTTTCCATGATATTACTGGAGAAAATATATTAGCATGCTGATTGAGGATTGTTCATCTGTTCATCTAGACTATTTCCATTAATTTATCCATCAATTGTAAAATATTTTTATAGACGATTCCAATAGTTTGGCTAACTATTTATATCTCTGGCATTGCATTAGTGTTTTTTTAACAAACTTTTTTCTCATCTTATTCTACAGAACAATGCCACGTGCACTATCTCATGTGTGGAGACATTTCACCCCATCCAATGTAGAAGGAAAGGCTGTGTACATTTGCAAATACTGTGCAAAGACCTATGTTAAGAATGACACAACGATGCAGAAGCATATAGTCAAGTGCCCAAAGTTTTTTCAGGGCTCAAATCAGCCTTTGACAAAACAAAATGTTTATATTTATGTCTTTATATGACAAGGTAAACACAGTTAGTATAAATTACCGACAACATTTCCAGTTTATTCCCGTTAATTCCCATATATTCCCGTATATTCCCGTATATTCCCATGGAAAGTTTCCCACTTTGAATATTCCCGGAATTTTGCAACCCTAAAACTGATATTCAGGTGATTTGTGTGTCAGCTCCGTGTTAACGCACTTTATCAGACTCTATTTTATTGTTTTTAGTGTGTTAATGTCTGTATTTAATTTCTCCAGCTCTGTATCACACACACACACACACACATTAGGTTGTCAATGGGCTGGATGATTTCTGCAGATAGTTTTTTTGATAGTCAATCAAAGCACGTGAAGAAGAACAGATGAATAAGTCTTCCTTCCTCTCTCTCTCTCTCTCTCTCTCTCTCTCTCTCTCTCTCTCTCTCTCTCTCTCTCTCTCTCTCTCTCTCTCTCTCTCTCTCTCTCTCTCTCTCTCTCTCAGACTCTTTAAACTCAAGAAACATCTTGTTTCATAAAATAAAAGTATCCTCAGTTATTTCCTCAAACATCCGTTGAGCTTTGTTACTGAAACCTAGAACAAATTTCTGTGGTGGTGGTGTATTTATTCTTTGTATTGTTTTCTAGTATATGTGGAAGCACATTATATACGTAGTATATATTTATGTTTACATATACATGACACGTGACAAGACAAGGGTGTTTTCTACAGTTTCAACGCTTGTTTCTTTTTCTCTTTGTGTTTCTTTCAGTGTGAACTCACAGTCCGGCCTCTTTCTCTCTCTCTGCCTGAACTCCCTCACTCTCCGGCTCCAGATTCACACGACGCCTGGGGAACAGGGGGTAGAGGGGAGGTGGTGGGGGGGGGATTAGTGAGGCAGTTACCGTGGAAACAGTGAGAAAACAGCGACTGTCTATGGTCAGTGAATGAATTCTTCCTCTTCTCACCTCCTGTCCAGGTCCGAGGCCGCGGCGTAGTGCAGGGCAGAGCGCCCCCACTGGTCGGTGACGTTAATGGCGGTGCCACACGCCACCAGCGTCTCCAGACACTGGTAGTGACGACTGGCGGCGGCGTAGTGAAGAGGAGTCCTGAGGAAGAGCAGAGGAAGAGCAGAGGAAGAGCAGAGGAAGAGCAGAGGGAGTCAGGGTCAACTCGGCTGTTTAAGAATAGTGCAAAGATCATTCTCATTATTCATTTATAATATGTTGATCCTCTCAAATCATATAAATGATCATTTAATGTGTAACGTTTTGATTTCATTCTACAACTTCACATTAAGAAGCAGCATATGAACATTTGGTTTTTATAACATATTAGAATGTAGTTATAAAAAAAATATTAAAAAAAATTAAATTCATAAATTTAGAGTATTTTCTCAACAACTCTTTTTGAAACAAAGAGGACATATTTTATATAATTATACTTGTGTTATCTGTTAATAGATCAGCAGCCACTTCAGTGTTCCAGATGAACAGGATGAATAATTACATTTTCCAGTAATAACACTTTCATGAACAACAGTTTTAACTGGAATATATTTTCTTTTACCTTCCACATGTGTCTCTCCTGTTGTGATCTCCTCCGCTGCTCAGGAGCAACTTCACACACTCCACGTTACTGCACACACACACACACACACACACACACACACACACACACACACACACACACACACACACACACACACACACACACACACACACACACACACACACACACACACACACACACACACACACACACACACACAGACACACACAGACACACACAGAACCTTCAGACTATAGAACAATTACAATGATGCATCACAGTTACTGTTTATTATATATATTATCAGTGGTGTATAAAGTACTTGAAAGCCATACTTGAGTAAAAGTACAGATATCTTACCTAAAAGTGACTTCGGTAAAAGTAAAAGTCTCCTGTCAGAAAATGACTTGAGTAAAAGTCTTAAAGTAGCTCATATTAAATGTACTTAAGTATCAAAAGTATCTGGTTTGAAATTTAGTATCAAAAGTACAAGTACCAAAATTAAAAATGCAAAGTGCTTTTTATAGTAGGTCTAAGACGTCATTTCAAGTTGATATGATCGAATGTGATTGAACGTGTAATATCAAAGATTGGCGACTTCCTGTTGCGTTTTCCGTTACGTTTCACCATAACGTCTTTAAACGGAACTGTTGTTGTACTGTTCCTTGAGAAAAAAAATGAAAAAAAATGTATATAATATATATATTATATTATATATCTCAAATAGTAATGGACTAGTGCGTAAAGCCCGTGTTGCGCTAACCTCCGCTGCTCAAGTAACGAGACAGTTTTGAGAATGTAAGAAGTAGAAAGTGCAGAAATTGGTGTTCAAATGTAACGAGTAAAAGTAAAAAGTAGTCAGGAAAATAAATACTCAAGTAAAGTACAGATATGTGAAAAATTGAGTACAGTACAGCAACGAAGTATTTGTACTTCGTTACTTCCCACCACTGTATATTATATTATATATTATATATACTCCAACAAGGAGGTTATGTTTTCACCCCTGTACATTTTGTTTATGAACACGATTATCCACAAAAGTGTTGGTGCAGATCTTCAAAAACAATCTGGATCTTGTGAATTTAAATGCAGTTTCTTCAGGGACAGAGTGAGAGTGTGTGTGTCCTCCAGCCACGTGTCCCATAACGAACAGAGATGAATGGTTCTCACCCTCCGGCCGCAGCAGCGTGCAGGCAGGTCCTCCCCAGCGTGTCGGGGGTGTCGATCTGGAAACCTGCAGAGAGGACAGAGTCGTTACACATTATGCTAATATAATGTATAATGCAATAGACTGGAGAACACACGATGAGATGGAAGTTACAGACAGACAAACAAGTCGTCATAAGGTCACAGATGATAAAGTGTCTATAAAGAAACTCAACTTCTACTATGGGAACATTTAAGATGTTAAAAACTGTCTCTGCAAAAAATACAAATGGGCCATAATGTTCATCTTCATCATATAAGATGATTTTTGTCACATGATGAAAGTGATAACCCTCAAACATCTGTATTTTTAAGATGAAGGCATTTTGGAGTAATGGTTTTAATTATCTATTTGGCCCTGGTACTCCATTAGTGAAACAACAATAGTCTGAGTGAGGCTGCTTGAAAGGGAGGAATCAAACTTTGTATCTTGAATGGGTTATTAAAAATGATTTCATTGCCAAAAGCAACAGGGATCTTTTCAGTAAGTGTCAAGAAGACATTAACTCCTGATGCTGCCTGAGGATTCATCAGAGACTTCCTGAAAACTACATGTGAAGACCAGATTATAACAAACTGAAATATCCAGGTCAACATCCACATGGTGAAAACTGCTGACTCATCAAGTCAGGAATATTTAATAAGAAACCCACAGTTTTATATTAGTGACCACAGTGAGTCACAGCAGTTTTATTGAATCTGCTTTGAGCTCAGCTTCGTTTTTTTATTCCACATGACACGTAGCGGTGAGTTTAAATATTTAATAAAACTAGAACACACTTTATATCTGTGAGAACTACAACATCCAAACACACGGAACTATATTAGTTTCAAGATTTTTAGTCTTCACGTAAAGTTTGTGCCTGAAATTAAGGTTTTAACAAACACACAAAAAACCTTTAGGATGAGAAAAGTAACTTTAAACTATCAGATTTTAGCTGTGATTGTGTAGCGCAGGACAGAGTTGCTAACGCTAACAGTTATTTACATATTTAATAAAACAAAAACCCACTTTATATCTGTGAGAACCCACTTTATAACATCCAAACACAGAATTGTATTAGTATAACGTTTTTAAATCTTCATGTTAAGTTTGTGCCTGAAATTAAGGTTTTAACAAACACACAAAAAACATTTAGGATGAGAAAAGTAACTTTAAACTATCAGATTTTAGCTGTGATTGTGTAGCGCAGGACAGAGTTGCTAACGCTAACAGTTATTTACATATTTAATAAAACAAAAACAAAAAATAAAGTGGGTTCTGTGAGAACCCACTTTATAACATCCAAACTCAGAATTGTATTAATATAACATTTTTTAATCTTCATTTTAAGTTTGTGCCTGAAATTAAGGTTTTAACATAAACCTTTAGGATGAGAAAAGTAACTTTAAACTACCAGATATTAGGTGAGATTGTTTAAATCTGATCATGTAGAGCAGGACAGAGTTGCAAACAGTTATTTACAGTTTGAAGGGTCAAGACCAATACAATATTTTCCACCTTATTAAATAACCATCTACAGGGTTCATACACCTTTTGACCAATGGATTTCCAGGACTTTTCCATGACTTTAAAATAACTTTAAACCAAATTTCAATGACCGAACATTTTGTGAAATCTCGGTGTATACTCGAAAAAGTGACAAAATGTAGTATTCAAACTAACAATGAGAATTCCAAGGCATACAGTATACCTTAAATGACACAAACCCAAGTACGCCTGCTTATATTTTTAGCATATTTCTTTAAAAGCATATGAATTATTTAAAACTCAGCGTAAATGAACTACATGAAAATATGAATATAACAAATTTCCATGACTTTTCCAAAACTCTTGGGAGATTTTTTTTTTCCCATGACTTTTCCAGGCCTGGAAAAACACATTTTAAAATTCCATGACTTTTCCAGGTTTTCCCATGACCGTACGAACCCTGCATCTAGATAAATCAACACCTCTGACCCTTCCTGGAGATAGTTGTCACCGGGTGTACCTAATAAACTGGCAGCTGAGGTTCAGGACATTGATCATGAGACTGGATCTACTCGCCCTGGAGCTCCGGAGCGTTACCTGAGGACAGCAGCTTGCGGCAGCAGTCGGAGTGAGCGTTCAGAGCCGCCAGGTGCAGAGGAAACATCCCGTGGACTCCTCGCCTGCAGAGGAGGAGGAGGAGAAGAAGAATCTCTCACTGAATATCGGTTCATAAAAGGGAAAGACTCTCCCACCCACGACCTGACTATTAACTATTTAACTCCGTGCTAACCCCCACTCAGACTGCTAGGAACCTGGGTGTGACACTCGACAGCCAACTCTCCCTTTCTCCCAACATTACTGCAACAACACGGTTCTGTAGATTCATGCTTTACAACATCCGGAGAATACGCCCCCTTCTCACTCAGAAGGCGGTGCAGGTTCTGGTCCAGGCCCTGGTCATCTCACGCCTAGACTGCTGTAACTCCCTCCTGGCAGGTCTACCTGCTGCTGCCATCCGACCTTTGCAGCTCATCCAGAATGCAGCAGCTCGACTGATTTTTAACCAACCTAAATTCACTCACACTACTCCGCTCCTCCGCTCCCTACACTGGCTACCAGTGGCGGCCCGCATCCGGTCCTCAACACTAGTACTCGCGTACCATGCTGTGAACAGATCAGGTCCAGTTTACATCCAGGACATGGTCAAACATTACACACCAGCACATTCACTCTGCTCTGCTTCAGCTAAACGACTCGTTGCTCCTTCACTGCGAGCTAAACACTCATCAAAATCACGACTGTTTGCTGTCCTAGCTCCTAAATGGTGGAATTAAGATGAAGATACATTTATTTGTCCCAAACACACTGAAAGCTTACACATTCTGCAGAAAACTAAAAACACACCTCTTCCGACTGTACCTTGAATAAAAAACAAAAAACAAACACTAACCACTTTTGAAACTAACACTTTGGTAGCACTAAGATGGCTCTTACCAATAGCACTTTGTAGTTTTGCTTTATTTTGAAGAAATTGTACTGTCTTGATTCTTGTTGTTCTGGGTTTGTTCCCTCGGGGTTGATGCACTTATTGTAAGTCGCTTTGGATAAAAGCTTCAGCTAAATGTAATGTAATGTAAAAGTGTTTGAAAACACATTTTTCAAGAGTTAATCAAATCGAACCTGGTGCAGTCTGCTCCGCTGGTGATGAGCGTGTTGATGAGGAGCTCGTGGCCGAAGCGGGCGGCGATGTGGAGAGGCGTGTTCCCGTCCTTGTCCACGCAGTCGATCTCCCCACCTGGGAAAAGATCACGTTCATAATCAAAAAGGTATTAAACGCTTCAGGTGTGTTTGAGAGAAACGCCGCTCGACGAGGTCGCACCGTTCTGGATCAGCGTCTGAGAGCGAGTGAAGCGTCCGTGAACCGCCGTCATGTGGAGAGGACTCTTCCCATCCCGGCTCTGAAGAGGGAGCAAACACGCACAACCTTTAGGTTTGAGTTTGAGGAAACACGTGTAATAACAATAACATCTTAGTTATTTATTTAAGTTCATTTGACACCATTATAAAGGATATTGTTGTTAATCTACTCAGCACAATTGATAAAGTTTGATTTCAAGGTTCTAGAAATAGATGTGACGATTCTTTTATCATTGATCTGATTGTTCTGGCAGTTTTTTTTTTAGTTTTATTTTATAGTATGTTTATTGAGCAACGTTGATACAAAATGAGGACATTAAAGAGATACTGTACAATGCTCACATTTTTCCAAATTTTACAATTTACAGTGACCCCCCCCACCCCCACACCCACCCACACATCCCTCCCCTGTAGAGAACCCAACCCTGTCTGTCTCTAGGTGAAGGGAAAAGAAAAAAGAGAAAAAGAGAAAAAGAAACAAAAACAAAAAAAAGAAACAAATCAAAACAAAACAAGAGAAAAGAAAAAAAAAAGCCAGTAAATTTAAGAAAAACTAATTATTTGAGAATGTAACTCTTAGTGGTACGTCAGCAGAGCTCAGATATCTGACTCCTCAGGTGTAATATCTAAAGAGTCTATAATGGACAACAAGGGGTTCCAGATTTTGTCAAATTTCCTCAGAGAGTCCTCGAGGGAGAACCTCAATCTCTCCAACCTTAAGTTGTGAAGAACTTCCTTAACCCATCGAGTGTAGGATGGGGGCAAGTTGTTGTGGCGGTTTTTATCAGTTGACCAGTAATTTCATGTCAAAAACAAACTTGTTTAAAATCTGGAGAGCTGGTTGGTGCTTGTGGAAATCACTAAACTGCCATGGGGGAAAATAGTGGCACAAAAATACAAATTTGCCACAGGGTAAAACCATAAGAGGTGAGTACAGCCGTGTGTGTGTGGTCCATTTAAAAATCAATCTATTTCACCCTGCACCAAAGTGTTTTCACTAACAGACCAGGGCGATGAAGAGGAGCAGCCGGGACCGCTCCCGTGAGGAAGACGTCCCGTCGACCTACCTGCACGTTGACGTCGGCCCCGTTGTTGACCAGGAACTCCAGGCAGAGCGCCCCGTGCGTGGAGGCGGCGGCGAAGTGCAGCGGCGTGAAGCCCTTGTTGTTGGCCTGGCTGACGTTGGCGCCGTAATCGATGAGCTCGCTCACGACGGCGTCCTGCCCGTTGAAGCACGCCACGTGGAGCGCCGTGTTCCCGAAGGCGTTGGACTCGTCGATCTGTCGGAGGAGGACGCGTTGTCACGGACACGCAAATATGTCCGAGGCGTGTTTGTGTGTGTCTGTGTGCGTGTGTCCACCACATTGTGAATGTGTGCACAATAAGTGCTTCTGTGTTTGTTATTGTTCGTCTTCACTGGGAACAAGTTTGAGTTCTGGACGTTCAGAGTGAAGACGTTTTGGACAATTTCTCAGGAAAGTACGTAAACAACACTCACATAATAGTGTGTGTGTGTGTGTGTGTGTGTGTGTGTGTGTGTGTGTGTGTGTGTGTGTGTGTGTGTGTGTGTGTGTGCGCTGACCTCCACAGACAGGTTCAGCAGGTGTTTGACCACGGCGATCTGTCCGCTGGACGCCGCCGTGTGGAGGGGGGTGTATCCTCGTTTGTCCTTGCAGCTGATCTCTGCCCCCTGACTCACCAGCAGACACACCACATCCAGATGACCTGCAGGGGGCGCACCGGAGAACAGGTCAGAGACGAGTGAGCTGCAGCAGAGACTCTAATCTGTGTTTGCATATTTAACCACGGACTTTGTATAGGACACTTGATATTTCTGGCTGATATCACAACACCACAAAAAGATAATAAAGCTGAAACACATATAGTTATCATCATTGCTGATTGTTTCCTGATTGTT
This sequence comes from Limanda limanda, assembly GCF_963576545.1. NCBI lineage: Eukaryota > Metazoa > Chordata > Actinopteri > Pleuronectiformes > Pleuronectidae > Limanda > Limanda limanda. Next base: position 6,055,576 of record NC_083651.1, read on the forward strand.
TGTTCCAATAAATTGTCAGATTAACAAAGATATTACTTAACATAAATATAATTCATTCATATTTACTGTTTTATTGGCAGAACTTTTATCGGTGTATCAATCATTTTTGTTTATTTATTGTTATTGAATGAAGAATTTAATTTTCGTTTTACTAAAGTGACTGAACACTTTAAGTCTCAACTGGGATTTATTCACAGAGATATATTCATCGGTCTGGGCAATATCAACGGTTCATGTATATATACATTTCTATATATTCCTTACACTTAAGCATTGCATGTTACTTATAACTTTCTGATGTCTTTTTGATCCTTGCAGCTCTAATATTGCAAATGTCCCCCTTGTGGGTCTAATAAAGGATCCTCTTATCTTATCTTAAACATAATTTGCGAGATAGTCTTTGTTTGCACTTGAAGCAGATTTGCTTTTGTCCTAAATGTGTCGAAGCACTTCTGTGTTCCGTCTCGTTTCTTCACTCGAGCTCCTTCGGGTTTTTCGGGGACTAACAATGAGCCACTGATTCATTTTCCCGGGGCACATCTGCATCGGTCGTCTTCCAGGAAATAAAAAGCAGGGTGTGTGAGATGCTTGTAACAAACTCCGTCTTTGTCTGTCTCACCCATGAAAGCCGCCCAGTGCAGCGCTCGGCCGTCTTTCTTATCGAAGGCGTTGATGTTGGCTCCTTTGGCGAGAAGGAGATTCACCATCTGAAAACAGAGAAGAGTCACAGATATGAGAGTTTGAATGACTGCAGCGGCGGGCCGAGCGTGTGCGATGCAGGAGGACGGATGTGAGGATGTTTGTGTGGGTTGATGCTCTTTATATAACGCCGCTGTAAACACATCGCTCGGCTCAGCTGTTGCATAAACACTCAGGAGGGAAAAGAGGAGGCGTCCATTCAGATTTCCAGAAATCTGCCGCCTCTCATTCTTAATTTTAGATTCAGCACATCGCCGTGAATACCACCTGCTGTGAGGGGTGTTTTAGAATGAAGAGCGCCCACGTGTTTCCCTCAAACACATCAGCTACAGAACCAGAACCACAACCACAGAGGAGGAGAGCATCAGTTTACTGGTGAACTACCACCAACTAACACCAGTAACGCAGGATTAGCGCATGTAGGTTAATAACTAGAAATAAGAGAAATGATCACATCACCCCTATTTAATCGTTTTAACAATGGCTCTCTTAAATTTGAATTATTATTTATTGATGACATTTAAGTCTCTTCATGGTCTGGCCCTGGGTTATATCTCCTATCTTTTCCTGCCCTATTTGCCTCTGTGCAGCCTGTGATCTGAGACGAGCTCTTCCGGGCCCGAGGCTCTGGAATCAACTGCCTGAGGAAACAAGCTGTTTGTGTCTCTTTCAAATCTCGGCTAAAAACCTACTTTTTCCAGAAGACATATTCCTGAATCAACTTGGGAGGCGAGGTTTTCATTGTTCCTTTAATCCATTGTTATTATGAATAATATTTATGTACGTCCTTCTGTATTTTCGCCACTTATTTTCTTTTTGTGCAGCACTTATGATCGTATTATTATTTATAACCTGATACGTGTTCTTGTGGTTGTGGATCTTACTTCCTGTGCTTCTATTGCATCATATTGATAACCAGCCTGGCACGTTAGATGAAAAACCGGTTATCATTCAGTCACCATAGACAGGTGACTGAATGTAATACTGAACAGTTGATTTTAATATATATATATAAATATATATATTTAGTTTTTTTGCCTTAAATAATCAGCAGAAGGCTGAATTTTTACAAGATTTGTGATTTACTTTTGTAAATTTTGTAAATGCTTGTGAGAGAAATTACAGTGTTTGTTTTATTTTGAGTTAAAAGATAGGAGCTATAACACGTGTCAGTGTCACACAGCAAAGTGAACACTGTTCTGCAGAAAGGACTAAAAACCCGTCTGGTTGTTGCTCTGCAGTACCTCAGTGTGACCGTTGAGGGCAGCGTGGTGCAGGGCGGTGCGTCCGCCGCGGTCCGACACGTTGACGCTACTCAGCAGCGGGATGATGACCTCGGCGCACCGCAGCGCGTTGTTGGCCGCGGCCACGTGAAGCGGCGTCTGCCAGTTCTTGTCCCGAGCGTTGACGTCGGCCGAGTGACGGATCAGAACTCGTACGGCCTCCTGAGGAAGAATCAGAGTGAGAGAGAGAGAGAGTTAGATTCCGTGTGAATAAAGACGCCTTCTGGACATTTATATACTGTCTATGCTTCCTTCTCACAAATTCCAATATACCTCCATGTTATTTTCTATATGTCATTATATTTGGAAAGGTTGTTCACATTTAAACACTATGTAATTCCCCTCAAAACAATAAACTTCCATTAGATACGAGACAGTTTTGCCTGTAACATATTGTATACACACTACTTTGGTTATAAGACTCCTATCCTTTATCACTCTAATGCAAACGAATGAATAAATAATGTCAGACGCAGCCTTGAGAAGGTAGAACCATTAAAACCACACTTCCTATCTTCCTCCACGGTGAAGGAACTGCACACCACCTCTACAATCCATCACTCAGTTATTCCAGACATGTTGTTTTACCTGTTTGGACGGCAGGAGGAAGAAAGTGTCTGAACAACGACTTGGAACCAGATGACAAAGATAAAAACTTCGGTATGTGACAGAGCAGAAAGGGAGAGGCTGAAAAGTGACTGAGTGTTAAGAGGTAAATATCAACGAGCCCCATGAAACCTGTGTCCCACTCACTGCAAGGAGTTTTAGGATTGGACTGTGGAGGTGTGTGTGTGTGTGTGTGTGCATGTGTGTGTGTGTGTGTGTGCTCACTTCGCTCCGGGAGGCCACAGCACGATGCAGAGGGGTGAGCCACATGTTGTCTTTGGCGTTGACTCGTGCTCCTGTAGAAAGGAAAGAGGAGCGATGAACAAGATGCAAAAACACTCATTTAATCACTGAAGAATTTGATAAATCTGATTTGATCACTTTTTTGTGAACGTGGCTGAAAAATCGTCTCCAACACATTAACTATTAACTCCTGTAAAAACTACTTAGCAGCTGTTTAAAGAGATTATCAGCCTCTGAAAAAAGAAACTGTTTCTGGTCCGTGTTGTAACTGTTTACTTTCCTCACTGGAAACAAAAAGTCTTGGGCTAAAAAAAACCACAAGGACGGGAAGTTAGAAAGCCTTGTCACGGGATGTTGGTCAATCATTAATATTAATAGCAGGCAAATATTAGTAGGAATGTGGCGTTTAATATGATATGAATCTAAAACATAACAGGAAGAATATATACTTCTGAAATAACATCACATCTCCAGGCTGTTTGATAACGAGTCAGTGAAACGAGACGAGATGTGAAAGATAAAAGGAGGTGAAGAGGAGGAGGTGAAGAGGAGAAGTGAGTTTACCGGAGAGGATGAGCAGCTCGGTGATCTCGGCGTCGCCCAGGAACGCCGCCGCGTGGAGCGGCGTGCGCTTCTCTGCATCCTGAGGGAGGAAGTCAGGTGGTTGGAGTTTGAATAGAAAGACACAGGAGAGTTTTATTCTAAAGGTTCTTGTTGTTACAGAGTGAGAGGGGAATCACCCGCCCCCCCCCCCGGCGACCATGTGACTGGGCCGAGCTTCTCCAGCTGAACCCGTCTCAAGTGGACAATGTTCCAGATTGAACACGAGAGACGGAGAGCGGGACAGAAGACTCCGTCCATGTGTGGACATTGTAGAAACATCTGTACACACATGTGCCGATGTAAACAAACACACTCTGAACTTTGCCTCTTGACCTTTGCACCTTGACCTTTGCCCCTCCGCCTGCCGGGTACCACAGGAAGTGGAGGCTGGAGTTTCAGATTAAGTGAATTCAGAGCAGAAAAGCTACTTGTGATCTGGATCATAATCTGGACTTTGCATCAGTTCAATGATTCACATTTTGAGTAGCGATAAATGGATTTCACTTCATTATGAGATGTTCTTTCCGAGTTACAGGTATTGTCATGATATAGATATTTAGTTATTTAAGTCTAATAAAGACAGATCCGACCCCTCAGTGTTTCCTCACCAGAGCATTGATGTCTTCGGACTTGTATATGAGCATTCGGATTTCCTCAGGGTCTCCACTGAAGATCGCCTGGATGAGAGGCGGCTGGAGAGAGGAGAGACAGAAGAGGGGAGAGAGAGACGTTCAGCAACAAACACCAGAGGCAACGTGTGAGACAGACGTGGGACACACACACACACACAGACACACACGGATCCAAACGAGACATGACTTCACTACATGTTGGAGAGAGAATATCTCCTGGACGTCACACAAGAGGAGAGCGAGCATGATCCTTATTCCCACGGTATGGAAGAGTCTGTGTGTGTGGTTGTGTGTACGTGTGTGTGTGTGTGTGTTTGGGGTTGTGTGTACGTGTTTGTGTGTGTGTGTGTGCAGGAGCAGCTGCTTGACTTTAAGCTGCTGAGTTTACAGACGGAGCAGAGAGGGTTAGTTAATGTGAACATGGACAGACCATGAGAAAAGGGCCCGGGGCACAGACTGAAGGAAAGAGCATCTCTGTTGTCGCTTTGCATCAATAAAAATTCTTGTTTTGTGTCTTTTTCAGGTAATTTTTGCATGTAGTTGTCATTCTGTATAACTTCTTTGTTGTTTTGCATCTGTTTGCAGGTGTTATACTTCTGCTTTTGCTTGTTTTTGTTTCTTCGGATTGACTTTCCAACGAGTAGCGTTCTGGCTCTGCTCCCTGACCCACTCTCTGATTTCTCATATGTACACAGGACCAAACAGGGAAACAGTCGTAGAAAACCCTGTGTAGATACAGATCATAAGAATGAGACGTCTGAGCAGAGGAGCGGCTCTAATGAAGGGCATTGTGTGGAGGTCACGTCTCGGAGGCCCTTATTTTCTTCCATGTATCACAGATAGGAGATAAATAGAGGCCATAGCAACACAGAGCATTGTGGGAGGCAAAAAACAAAACCTGCGGTGCAACTTTAAACATGAGGGTCTCCAACATGTCAGTGACTTAAAGAGCAAGTGTGTATTCTCCAGCTCGAACTAAAGGGCAGCAAAAATATACATTTCAAAATGTTTATCCAAGTGCAAAGTTAATAGTAAATTACCCGCTAGAGGAAACATGAGGTTTTTTCTGTGTTTCTTTCCGTTCGTGTGTTATTTAAGATTTAAGATACATTTATTTATCCCACACACATGCACAGACATGCACAGGCACACTCATGCAAGGAGGGAAATGTAACCTCTGCTTTTAACCCATCTGGTGCAGGACACACAGAGCAGTGGGCAGCCATGTACGGCGCCCGGGGAGCAGATGTTGGGGGAGTAAGGTGCCTTGCTCAGGGGCACTAGACAGGGTAGGGAGAATCCTCTTGGATTTTTGGACAGATCAATCCAGGTTCATCTTTTTGTTGTTTCTCCGTGGAGTCGAACCAGAGACGAACCAGAGACCTTTTCTGCCCATAGTCCAAGTTTCTGACACTAGTCCCCCGCCTCTCCAATAAATAATAATAAATTATAAAGATTTTTTATGAATGTAAAACTCCTGCAAAGTTAAAAAGCTGCAGAGAAAAACACTGAAGCTCCTGAAACACCCTCATGGTTCAGACTCGACCTCCTGGAAACCGTCCACATTGGTTCTCTGACATTAGACCTGGAGCGTCTGAGCCTCTGCAGGGACAGAAGCGTGGGCTGCAGGTTAGATCTGACTCGGATCGGGCCTCACTTCACTTCCTGTGTGTTTCGTGTCACCTCGCGCTTCACTTCCTGTTGCACAGTCACTTCTTCTCAGAAACAAGAGAGAGGAACCGCAGAGCCGCTTTTCACTTCTGCTTTAAAAACAGCCCGGAACGACACCACTTCCTCATCTGATTTTTGTTTCACCTCCTGAGTTTAGCTCTGATCATCAGCATCAGCATCTTACTCCTCTGCAACAGGCGGGTTTACACGTTTCTATCAGAGTTCTGCTCCCGGTACCAAATCATATTTTCCTATAGAGTGAATCTGCCGCTCTATTTATTTGGTCAAATGATTTCAAACGATTTCAGAAACAGGGTTCGATGTCATTTTCAAAAACATGAAGCCTCCAGAGATACATCAGCTCCAGGATGAGAGACGATGAGGAAGTGATTCTCCCGTCTTCTCCTGGTGATGCTCAACATTTACACTGAAGTTTCAAAGCCGTTAATCTGCGACTCAGGTTTAATCTGCATTTACTTGAGCTGAGCTTATAAGAGAGAGAGAGAGAGAGGAAGGACACACTTAAGTGTAGAAGTAGTGAAGGGGAGGGATGTTCCTTTAAAGAAGCAGCCGACACTTTGCAGCATTCGGCCTCTTCAGCTTTGCTTTCTACTTGCTCCACATGCACTCACTCACTCACACAGACACACACACTGAGCCGGCCCCTGGTCACAGTGTGTGTGTCTGTGACCCGGGAGCTGAGGAGTCTGGTGACAGCACAAGAAACACACAAGGAGATTTAAGGAATATGTGAGAGTGTGGATTATAAAACTAACACAACAAACTGCTTAGGATCATCAAGGCAAATAAAACGGTTTAAATAACACAAAACTGATTCAGACCAAACAACCTAATACTTGTTTTGTAATGATGCGTCAAATATGTTTTATTTAAAGACCTGATAAAGATGCTTTAAAAAAGACGTCGCTCCTCAGACCAGTATCGATTATAAATCAGACTTTAAATAAAAAAAATGATTCTTACAGGGTCAATTTTGCTCACATTTCCTATATGACTAAATTCACTCTGCTACTGCGTGCTGATTGGTCAGATAAGGATCTATGACTAATTCTGACAGGAACTTTGTGAGCGCCCTCTACACGAGAGAGTGGGAGTTCTCCTTATTTAGAAATTCTCTGGCACACAACAGCAGTTGTCGATTTATTTCAGTGGAAGTGTAGCCCTGTGTGTAGTTGCACAACTTTGTTTAAATCACAAAGGTTTGAAGTTCTTCTAGCAGTCGAGTTGTAGACGTAGTGTCTCTCTACGCTGGTCTGACAGATTTATTCGCCCGGCTCCACCAGCAGATTATCCAACAAGATCTCAAACATAAGAATCCATTGTTGCACCACACACACACACACACACACACACACACACCCAATACCATTTCTCCTTCACCTAACCAGTGCCACACAAACCCAGTTAGGGACCAGTAACAACGAGCAAGGTCACCTCTGACTCTGCTGATATAAGAGCAGCACGTACAGATTTCCACTTCTACCCTAAACAAACTTCCTCCATCAGATTAGCCTGGTTCCCATTCCACAGTCTCTCCAACACACACACACGAACATGCAACACAAAAAACGTCATGTGCCTCCAGCGCATCACACGAGGAAGCTTGATTTGGTCTCACGCCCGAGGGGACGGGTCTGAAACCAGCTCGTCTCCCACAGCCGTCAGTAATCCTTCTCTCAACAAGACCGAGTCTGGAGCCTGGAAGGGAAAGAGCCGAGACAGAAGACGCACAAAACCATGCAAGAGACACAAAACATCCCAAACGGCACAAGGAGACACAAACGTCCAAGAAACTACACACAAAATTAGTACAAAAGCTAAAGGTTAGAATGAATCCTCCGGTCTACGAGAGGCAATCAAAGTGTTTTGTAAAATTAAATTCTGGATCTTCTGGGGCCCTTTATTGAATTCTGGCTTTTTGAGACTTTTCATTAAGGACACAAGCTGCGTGTTATGACTCACTCTCATATGTTCAACGGGATTTGAATTGCTCCAGCGTCATGTGACACACACACTTGATCAGCACATGACGAAACCCAAGAGAGGAAGAATCTATACGAGGCTGAGCTGCTGAGGAATCCGGTTATCAGACATCTTCCTCAGCTCGTTGTCTGCAAACAACAGGAAGTCCCCGAGTTCCAGAACCAAAAAAAAGAAACCGCTCTTCCCTCCTTGAAGTTTACAACAGATCTGACACGACCGAGCCGAGGAGGCTGTGTCACATCTTCTCTGCAGACGCCCTCAGATCCCAGCTGAGCTTTGTTCGCCAGGAGGAATCCTCAGGAACAGGTGGAAGCTTCTGCTGCAGTTTACACCAGTGAGACCAGGGAGGGAACGGTTCCCAAACTGAAGCTTCAGGGACCTGAAACGTGGCCCCTCGCTGTTACAGTGTCATTACACAGTGTGAGGATTGGCTGTTTTTTTAGTTTAATAATTGTTTTGTAAATAAAATGATGGTCGTATCAGAGGAAATAATGAAACTGACTGGGTTTGAAGGGGGGGGGGCTTAATGAGTGTTGGCCCTGGGGCCTTGAAGGAGGTGAACACGGCCCTGGGAGAGAATCAATTAAATCCCAATCAGCTGATTGATCAATGATTCAATGAATATCTGCAGCTTCGCAGTAGAAGTACACAGAAGCAAGTACTGAGAGTACTCAAGTAAAAGTACTCAAGTACAAGTACATGATGCAAAGGAAAGCAGCTGAGTAAAAGTACTCAGTTACTCGAGGTAACGACAGGAAGTGAGTGTGACATCTGAACATTAAAACTGTTTCAGCTTCAGGAGCAAATTAAATATTAATAATAAATCATGTTTTATTTCCTGTCTCTCGCTCGGATGTAAAAACACAAAGAGACAAAGAATCATAAATAAAAGATAAAATCAAGTATCCCTAGCAAAGAGGGGGGGGGGGGTGATGCTATGCTAAGCTAACAGCGGCTAGCTCCGGTACCTGCTCGGCCAGCTTGAGGACCGCCATCTCCGGGTCAGCTCCGGCGGCTCCTCCGGTCCCTGCGGCTCCGCGGCACCATGCACCGGGCGGTGCTAAGCCCTCCGCCGGGCTCCTCCTCCGCCCGGACCCGCTAGCGGAAGCTCCGGCTCGTAGCTCCCTACAGGCGGGGGATGGTGATGATGGAGGCCGGGCCGAGCACCAGGGCCATCAGCCCCGCTCCACGGACGCTATGAGGCGGGGAAGCAGGAGCAGGAGCCCGGTCCTCCGGTGGGAGCAGCCCGCATGTATGACCGCTTCCTCCCCGGCCGGTTGTGCTGGGTTTTCCCGGAGGCTTCCACAGCCGAGCAGCAGCAGCAGGACCGCGGGGACAGAGCCTTCCTCCTCCCCGGTGAGAGAGACGCGAGCCGCGGGGAGAAAGAGCCAGGCAGCCGGGTCCGATCCACAGGAAGTGGAGGCTGCGAGAGGAGGAGAAGCTCCGGCATCAACAAGAAGAGGAGGCTGCTCTCTCTGCTGCCCCCGTGTGGACAGAGAGAGAGAGGCAGAGAGAGCGGGGGAGAGAGAGAGAGAGAGGGTCACATACAGACACACACACACACAGAGAGAGGGAGCGAGAGACACACACACAGAGAGAGAGAGAGAGAGAGAGAGAGAGAGAGAGAGAGAGAGAGAGAGAGAGAGAGAGAGAGAGAGAGAGAGAGAGAGAGAGAGAGAGAGAGAGAGAGAGAGAGAGAGAGAGAGAGAGAGAGAGAGAGAAAGAGAGAGGGTCACATAGAGACACACACAAAGACACACACACACACACACACACACACACAGAGGGAGAGAGAGACACACACACATAGACAGCCACAGAGAGAGAGAGAGAGACAGAGAGAGAGAGGGAGAGAGAGAGAGAGAGGGTCACATACACACACACACACACAGAGAGAGGGAGAGAGACACACACACATAGACAGCCACACAGAGAGAGACCACACACACACACAAAGACACACACACAGATAGGGAGAGAGACACACAAGGACAGAGAGAGAGAGAGAGAGAGAGAGACACACACACACACAAAGACACAGAGAGAGAGGGTCACACACAGGCAGAGAGACACACACATACTCACAAACACACACAGACACACACAGCACAGAAAGAAACAGAGACACCCACGCACACACACAAAGACACACACACACACACACACAGAGAGAGAGAGAAATACACACACGCACAGAGACACAGGTACACAAATACAGAACCACATACAGACACACACAGAAACACACTCACGCACAGAGACACACAAACAGACACACACATGCATGATAAATGAATAGACAGAGCGATGAGGAAGTGAAGAGACTGATGTGGGTCATCTCTGCATGTTCAAGTCCTGAGCAGCAAAATGACAAAACACAACATTGTTCCACAATAAACAGCAACTTTTCAGAAATATCATTTAACCATTAATTACTTAAACATGACTCAGCACACATTGAAAACACAAAACACGGCAACTTTTGAGATTTCTTTTTTATAAAACAACGAAACTGAAGACACATTGTTGAAAACCATTTATTTTTTCAAATGCAATAACAAAACACTACACAACAAACATGACTACAAAACAGCTGCATTGAAAACAAATGTTTTAAATGTATGAATGTATATTATTTATGTGTGCATATTTATACGAATGTGCATGTATACATGTGTGTAGCAGTGGTACGAGGCCCAGGGCCTGGTGGCATCTGCCTGGAGAATCTGGGTCAAAGCGTTTGAGTGTGAGGGGGGGGGGGGGGGGGGGGGAGTGGGGGAGGTTCTTCTTCTTCATGCGCGTGTGAGGCAGCCGTTCATTGCTTTTATTTTTTGTGAAAGTGAAATTCATTTATCGGCCGTGTGTCGTTACATCTCACTGTTACGACTCATATACTGAAATATTAAATCATAAAAAGTAGGAGGCGGTCTGGAGGCTGAAGGACTGAGTTCTATCACACGTCAGCAGTCTGAGTCTCTGAGTCACTGAGTCATTGAGTCTCTGAGTCACTGAGTCCTGTCGTCTGGAAGGAAACAATTAACCCCAAAGACTCACAACAGCTTCTGTCACTTGACTCTGCTGTAGAATGTGAAGTGGTAACATAATAAAACTGAAGGAATGAAGAGACTCTCTAGCTTTACCATCTATAGATACATATTAAAATAAAATGAACATTTTATTCTTTTCTTTGAGCAACTGACGACATTTCTCCCACATTTAAGACACTGGATTGAAAAATGTTTGTTGTGTCAGCAGAATAAACTCAACTACACAAAAACCACTGAACTGATTTGCACACATCTTGGTGGACAGACAGGAAATGGGCAAAGAAAGACTACGTAAAATTTTAAATGTTTAAATCTTCCATCATTTCATGTATCTTTATGAAACTAAAAAGACCCTTTTTTAAATTGTCCTGCATTTTATTTTTAATAACAAAGGAAACACAACCTTCATAACTACTTCTACCAAAACATTTTATAATGTAGAATGTTTTAAATAAATGTCACTAATTATTTTACCACCATTTACAAAACAAAATCTGTCAACATAACTAATGCAGAGTTTCTATTTGTTCCATTTTCTTTAGTTTCTGGATCATGTGCATTTCATCGCATCATCTACATTCATCTGTAAATGTCGGGGGAAGGAAAAACTTGAAACGACACAGCACCGATTTTTATACACAAACATTTTATTTAGGTTAAATAAAGCAACAACCTAATAAGAACAGAGAAGGTGTGAAACTTGGACTGGGTGTGTACAGCTGATGCAGAAGACTAGCGATACACAAAAGCAACAAAAATAATCAAAAGTATTTAAAACATCATCGTGGTGACGGCGCTGCGTCCTTCAGCCAAGGCTCAACTGAGCCCGAACATTCCTCACAGGGAAAATAAAAAAAAAACAATACATAGACTCCACAACGTTCCTTCTTTCATTTCCCCATATTCCCTATTTTCACTTTTGTTTTTTCCAGGATCATTTAAGTGGCAATCAGGACGTGGACTTTCTACTTCAGCCCCCGGGAAAGACCAACATAAAGCTGCTGAATTAAAACCGACTCGGATTTAAACCGAGACGACGATATTGTTTTCGAGGGAGGAGAAAAATCAGAGAGTGCATTAAATTTGTATTTACAAGACGTACTCGAGCTCGTAGCGGACGAAAATGTTTTTCTCGTCGTTGTAGACTTGAGGGTAGTGAGCGATGAGGGCGTCCTGCGAGCCGATGTAGATCGAGTTGTAGATCTTCCAGTAGACGTCTCTCACCTTCCTCGCCGGATGGAACAAACCCTGGAAAAAAAACAGTAGATTTAATACATGAGAATGTTCAGACAACCCAGATACAAACACTTCAGTTTACAGCACCAAAAGATTTAAAATATTCTGATTTTCTGTTCTACTTCAGTGAAATTTAATGTTTTTGGACCATTAGTTGGACGAAACATCTGAGAACAACTTCCTCATTGCTCTGGTAAAGTTTAAGACATTTTAAAGACTGAAAAGATAAGTCAATATTGACAGAAATCTTTAGTTGAGACCCTGATATACACGAGTATTACAGTCAGGGTTCATACACATTTCGACCAATGGATTTCCATGACTTTTCCATGACTTTTCAATAACTTTAAACCAAATTTCCATGACCGAACATTTTGTGAAATCTCGGTGTATACATGAAAAGGTGACAAAATGTAGTAACTAACAATGAGAATTCCAAGGCATACAGTTCACCTTAAATGACACAAACCCAAGTATGCCTGCCTATATTTTGAGCGTATTTCTTTAAAAGCATATGAATTATTTAAAACTCAGCGTAAATGAACTAGGGATGGGCATTGGATTAAATTGTCTTAATCGATCGTCTATTAATTATGCCCATCCCTAAAATGAACGACATGAAAATATGAATATAAAGAAATTTCCATGACTTTTCCAAAACTTTTGGGAGATTATTTTTTTCCATGACTCTTCCAGGCCTGGAAAAACACATTTTAAAATTCCATGACTTTTCCAGGTTTTCCATGACCGTACGAACCCTGTACAGTAGCAGGTTGTTAAAGTGCTGAAAAGGTATTAAACAAACAGGATGTTGATAAAATGCAGCTTCAGGCCACAGGTCAGATAAGTCTGGGTTTGTTAATGTAACCAACGGTTGCAGAGTGAGAACAAAGGCGACATTGACGTCAACTCTGCTAATTCTCGTGTTGGAGTTATTATAGCGAAGTACTAGCCCTGACGCAGCCATGAGGAGGCGGAACAGGCGAGAATGAATCGCAGGACGTAACCAAACTGAGCATCACACACACACAGATATAATATATTCCTTTATCCAGTCTTTACATATTGTGCCGGATTCCTTATTTAATTGATCATTTAAGACACATTATTAAAAACCCACCTGTAAGCAGTACTGCAGCATGCGGCAGGGACCGATGGCGACCCGCAGCCCCTCCAGGGCGCCCATGACGGCCTGGATCACGTGAGGCGACGTCTCGAACACATTGGGCCACACGTAGTTGAGGAGGTGGTTGAGCGAATCTTCGCAGCCAAAACCGTAGACGCCCAGAGACATGTGCTGGACCACAGCGCTCGCCGTCTGCCGGTGGACCAAGTCTCTGCAGGACGACAGAGAAACAGAGTCAGGCACCTTTACTGCTAACGTCAAGTAAACTACTCAAGGCTGAACGTTTATAATAACACTGATACAACTAATGTGTTAGAGAGCAGCGGAAACACAAATCCTCGTTTTCTGTCTCACCTGTCCATGAGTGCGTCCTCCAGCAGTGGCGTGACGGCGTAGATGTAGTCCTTGCCCATCTCTCCGATGTACTCGAACAGGAAGGAGAGGGACTTGAGCACGCCGTTCTGCACGTTGAGCTCGGGCACGCGGTATTCGTTCATGAGCGCAGGCAGCACCGTGAAGGGCGAACAGGTCTCAGCGACGATGGCGATGGCCACGGTTGTGCAGACTCGGTTCTGACGCTCCTGCACCTTCAGGTTATTGAGCAGAGTCGCCAAGACGTCGTGCGGGCTGGGAGGAGAGAGGAGGACAAAGATCGGGTTAGGACCAGAGAATCTGAAGAATGACAATACACAGTTTCAGTGTTTTCTGTGGATCCTGACGAGTTGAGACTCACCCGATGGCTTTGGCTATGTAACCGAACGTGTTGACGGTGGCTCGGCGGATGGCCTTCTTGTGAGCCTTCAGCAGCTCCAGCAGCTCAAAACAGATCCTCATCCACTCCCTGGCCGACACGTACTCAGCACCCCTACAAAAGTAAAATACACATGAGGAGTTTGTCCCACGTTCCACCGCCACTTCTAAAGATGAGTGTTTACTGTACCGACCTGTCAGCGATCCTGCCCACCAGGTCGATGCAGTTCTCCTGCACCTTCTCGTGCCTGTTCTTCAGGATGGGAGTCAGACGAGGAAGCAGGTCTTTGATTGGCGGAGTCATCTTGTGCATACCTGAGGAGAGAGAGAGAGAGAAACGATTCATTAGCTAATCACCTTCTGAAATCGGAATTTCCTGCAGAAAAAAAAACAGGTTTGTGTTCAAAGTGTGCCGACGTACCAATAACATTCACAATGGCCTTCAGTGCTCCCAGGATGCTGCCCAGCACCTCAGGGTACTCCTCTCCCAGGTACTCGTACAGCACCACCCCCAAGTGACCCATCAGCTTCTCCTGCAGTGGCAGAACATGAACAGTTGCATCAGCTCCTGAGTTAAGTTACACGTTTGTGTCTTTGAATCTGTGTGTTCAGGTCTTCACATCGTACCTCCTGACAGGTCTTCATGACCACAGCCGTACGGGAGATCAGGTCAGCGGCCTGCTGACGGACTTTGGCCGACTTGTTGTTCAAACGCCACAGCACCGTACCGCAGATCTGAGGAAGGTAGGGCTTCACCCGCTTCCCGAGGGCGTTCACCACGGTGCCGAAGCCGTTCAGCATCACCGAGTCCTGATGGGAGCAGAAGGGATGAAATTAATCACAGAAAAGATCCTGTGGAGATAAAGGTTGCGTCGTGGGAACTCTCGACTCGGCTCACCTCTGTTGTCTGCTCCTGGAAGGCGTACAGGATGCCGTCGATCAGCTGCTCCTCCAGCTTGTGGTCGATGTCAGCGGCGCCGAGGTTGCCCATGATCTTTTCAATGGTCTCCATCACCATTTTTCTGTACTGCTCGGCCTCGTCCTTCAGGTCGTCCACGATGCGAGAAATGATTTCTGCTGCTCCCACTTTGTTGGCCAACTCCACTGTGGTGTCCACCAACTGTTGGAAGAGACAAACATTTGAAAACTTTAGTATGAGAATCCTCACGATTTGAAGCCGTCAAATACTGATGTTGACTCCAGGTGTGAACGGGGACTGAACGCGAGCGTGTGTGTTTGCTGACCTGTCTGTAGTTACGTCTGTCGAGAGCCATCCTGTGCTGCCAGAAGTGCTTGAAAAACGGAGGCAGGATCTCGGTCTTGATGTAGTTGGCTTCCACACCATCAGTGCCACAACATTGTTTCACCACCTGTTAGACAAGAAAACAAGCGGTGGTCAGAGAAGGAGAAGATCAGGGTTTCCCCGTTTTTTTAATACCAGGTAAAATGTCAGACATATCCAACCAGGGCTTTTCATGTTTATCTACACGAGTATTACAATAGCAGGTTGTTGAAGTGCTGAAAAAAACAAACGGGAGGTTGATAAAAAGCAGCTTCAGACCACAGGTCAGACCACCAGGGTTTGTAAATGTGACCAACGGTTGCAGAGTGAGAACAAAGGCGACATTGACGTCATCTCTGCTAATTCTCGTGTTGGAGTTATTATAGCGAAGTACTAGCCCTGACGCAGCCATGAGGAGGCGGAACAGGCGAGAATGAATCGCAGGACGTAACCAAACTTAGCATCACACACACACAGAGATATAATATATTCCTTTATCCCGTCCTTACCTTCAGCACGATCTTTTTCATCTCCTCATCAGGGGACTGGAACTCCCTGATCAGGATCAACATCACCTCCCTGGTGTAGTAGTTCGCGTACTCAGCGTCCATCAGTGGGATCAGGTAGCCAATAGCTTTGAGGAAAGCAGCCAGACCCTGGTGACGTAGAGGAAAACAATCGTGAATACAAACTTATTTCACCGACTGTGGATTATGATAATCAATGTGTGTCTGTTGAACTGAAAACAGTTTATACGTTCACATTTTTTATCATTTTGACTTCTCACCTTTCCTCTGTGCTGTCTGATACCCTTCCAGAGCGGCTTGAGGACGGAGTCGAATGACTCGATACCGTAGGGAGTAGCAGCTTCTGCAAGAGCAGCTATGGCCAGAGCACTGATGGTCCTCACCTTCTGCTGCTCATCCACCAGACCTGTGGACAGTTAACACCAGTGAGCACATTTAATCACACACACAGTGATGGTGGTTGGTGAAATGTTATTAACCACGTCAGCTGGTTTCAAGCACATGCCATTTTCTAAATGTATTTGAGAAAGGATTAGAAAATTCTCATGTTATCTGGGATCAATCAAATTTAGTTTGGGACAAAAAAGTCGTCACTGAAAACTTAAAAAAAACTCAGAAATAATTGGATTTGGTATTTTGAAAATAAAGAATGTCCACAAACTGACCGTGTTCGATGATCTCCACCAAGCTTCGGAGGTGGGGCAGGATAGCACAGCCCATGAGGATAGCGATCTGCTGCACGATCTTGATTCCCGTGTGTCGAGCCTGCCAGGACTTCTTGCTTTTGCACACAGCTTTGAGGAAGGGCAGCAGAGAGGGAATACCGAGGGCAGAGGCCACCACAGCGAAGGCTCTGGCCGTTGTGTTTCTGACGTACTCGTCCATGTTGTCGATATCGGGTCGCATCGTGGAGATCATCGTGGCCAAACCAGCAGCCTGAGACAGACAGGAGGACACGCGTCAAACATCTGAGACATACATTCAGATGAAACCGGAGACATGAAGACATTCAGAATCCATAAAATGTTAGTGCGGCTCTGGATTTCTTTCACATCTATGGACTCAAACACATTTCTGCCACTGATGTGATTGTATCCAACGGGTGCAGGGTGAGAACAGAAGGGAATAAATGTCCGATCTGCTGGTTCTCGTGTTGGAATCAATTTAGCGAAGGACTAGCCCTGATGTGACCACAAACTGGTCATGCAGGCGAGAATATTTCGCAGGACCCAGACAAACAGAATTTATGAATCTTAATGTTACCTTCGCCAAGTTAGAGATGATTTCTCTGCCTTCCACTCTGGCGTAGTAGTCTTCATCAATCAGCAGCGGCTCGATCACCACCAGGATCTGAACACAAGAAGACAGTTAGTTTCTCAGACACAACTCGCGCAACTGACCGCACGTCTTGTACACCGAGCTTACCTTGTGCACGTACGGCCGGACCAGGTCATCCAGCTTGTAGAGGATACGGTCAATGACCTTCACCAGCAGATGGCGCTCCTGGTCCTCCAGCGTGGGCGACATGAGCAGCGGCAGGATCTGGTTGAACAGGGGACCCGCTCCAAACTCACGAGCCTTATCGGTGATCTGACGCAGAGCAGCCTGAAAAGAGAGGAGGGGGTTGGTCAGTCAGACTGTATCAGACGTTCAGTTAGAGCAGATCTGATTGTTTTTACAAGCCTCTGTTGTGGATTTATGATGCAAGAGGAAATGAACAGAGAAAGTCCAGATTTGGTTGAGTAGGAATTTATCTGAGTCAGGAAGTGACCAACCTTTCTCATGGGTGGTGTTCCATTTTTAATTTTCAGCAGCAGCTTCATGATCTTCCTTTCCTTCTGCTCCTCTGGGGTCAGCGTGGACTCGTCCACCTCCACCTAACACAAAGAAACGCACATCGTCAGACACACCGAATTTAAGACAGGGAACATTTTTAATTTAAGATGTTTTATGTGCGTGTCTATGCTCACCAGCAATTTGTCAAAGTACTGGATGTCATCAGGTTTGAGGAAGGGGAGGTTTCCTGAGGGCTGGTCATTCATCTGTTTCGTGGTGCGGTCCTCCACCTGCATGTGGAAACCTGTCATGCCTCCAATAGGAGTGGGTGTGGCTGACAGCTTGCGGGCCGGAGTACGAATTGGCACGTAACCTGCTGGAGGAGGCAAGACCTGTGGAAAAGCCAAAATCATCCGTCAGTACTGCGATTACATTTTGTAGTACATAAAGTAATTATTTTGTGAGGTTTTTAAATGGGCATGGACCTTGTATCCCTCTGGAAACATGGCATCCAGCTCCTCGTCTGTGAGGGGCCGGTTCCTTTCATCGATTTCCCTCTCCCACCTCCACGCCTGCAGCTGCTCTGGGGTCATGCTCATCATGTGACCTGAAGAAAACAGAAGAGGATACAGACTCAAAAACATGTGACACAACAAAAAGGGGCGTGAGGATCCATGGGAGTAATTCATGATTGCCCCTGAATACTGAGACAAAGGAAGGTATAATTCAAACCTGGTGTTGGGGTAGCCATGTTCATAGCTGGTGTTCCAATGGGAGTCTTTCCAGGGGTGAGGAGAGGTGTTGAGGATCCCATCTGACTGGCGGGGGTTTCATCCCACCTAGACTTCCTCTTACTGGCCCCTGGGGTTGGAGTCTCGCCCACAGACTCGTCACCTCTGTCTGTTCGTGGGGTCTCAGCCCAGCCGCTCCCATGACCCGGGGTCTCTCTTTCTGTCTTTGGTGTTTCGTCCCAACGGTTTTTACGAACGCTACCGGTGGCTCCACCGTGGCCAGGTGTGGCGTGGCCGGGGGTGTCCCTGCCAGGGGTGGCAGCGCCTGAGGGTGTGTGGCTGGGAGTGGGGTCCCACATACGGGTGCTGGGAGTGGCACCTGGGGTTTCGCTGCCCTTTGGGCGGCCAGGGGTTTCGTCCCATCGGGTGCTTGAGGGGGTGTGTGCGGGGGTGTGTCCTGGAGTCTACAGGGGACCAGAGCAAAGAAAGATGAGATTAGAAACAGAGTGGAAAAAATTTAAATCATCTAAATAGTCTCATATTGCTGGATTCCAGCAAGTTTCACAGTAATGCACTAAAGGCAAGGCCCTAAATCAAGCAACAAGCGATTCACCTCAGCACCGGTGTCAGCCTGGTCCCAGCTGGACATCTTTTTGGGTGTAGTATTAGTAGTCGGGGTTTGGTCAGCTGTCTGGTCCCAGCGACGCTTACGCTTCACGGCTGCTGCTGCGGCGGCGGCAGCAGATCCGTTCACGACTTTCAGGTCCCCTGACTTGGCCTTCTCTGCCATCTGCAGACGAATCTCTCTCTGTTGGTAAAAAGGCACAAACGTCAGGATAAATGAAACAGCTGAGCTGCCACAAAGCCAGAGATATGAAGACATCACAAATCCATAAAATGTTAGTGCGGATCTGGATTTCTTACAAATATATTGACTCAACAAACAAATTTCTGTCACTGATGTGATTGTATCCAACGGGTGCAGGGTGAGAACAGAAGGGAATAAATGTCCGATCTGCTGGTTCTCGTGTTGGAATCAATTTAGCGAAGGACTAGCCCTGATGTGACCACAAACTGGTCATGCAGGCGAGAATATTTCGCAGGACCCAGACAAAGAGAAATGATGAATCTTAATGTTACCTTTGCCAAGTTAGACAAAGCACAGGACAGGTTTGCAGTAGGTGAATAAATAAAAAAAAGACAGGATGGTTACCTCCTCTTTGGACAGGTTCTGCTCCAACATGACGTCCACGTACGACCTGACCTGCATCTTGGGATCCGGTGTTTTGCCTCCTGCGCGAAAGAGCACCAACAAGAACAAAGGAAACTTCATCAGTTCACACTCCAGGGACCCAAGTTATTACAATCACAGCAAGAACAAACACAGCCAGCTAACCCTGACTCTTAACCAACAGATAAACTATGTTCCACTTTTTTTAAACAGTTGATTCACAAAACAAAGACCTACTGAATTACATACAAATATACATTTGCCTTTCTAAAATACAGTCATATCATTCTAATGAAAAACAAGCAGATACATAGAGAGAAGAGCTGTGGTTGTGGTGTTTTCTTTAAGTGGATTAAGAAGTTATAGCCATCACTGATGCAGGGGTCCTGGGCTGTGCTCTTCAGAATACGTACACTTTCAGTGCCAAGGGTCCTTCTGCAGTCAGACTTCAACCGGCAGAAAAGAAGCCTAGAAAATTTCTCTTTACCATTAGTAACACTTTGGAAAAGGGTTTGAACTCACACACAACAGAATACCACCTGTGTTGCATTGATTTATGGCACTCAAAAAAGCAAAGCATCTTCTTGGGGCGTAACCTCAAAACTAGAAAAACTTTATGAGAGACCCTGTGGTCCAGATACTAGCAGCTAAAAATGAAGTGAGGTTACACCTTGGAATGAAACTACCACAGTACTATCAAAAATAGAAGAATCTACTTTTGCATGTATGTAGAAATGAGAAAACAATAATAAATCAGGCCCAGGTATTGTATAACAGGCTGATGTCAGTGACTCAGAGAGGCACTGATTCATCACACATTTAGATGTGGACTTCCTTTTCAGGACAGACTGATCAAATCAAAAGGCAGAGATAATCCTTCAAATATTTGGGCAGCAATTTTCTACTGTGAAAGCATGGGATAGTTAAGCTTCATAATTTTTGGATGTTGATGCGCCAAATTGAAAAACTAAAAGAGTCTCTCTGGGTAGAGGTTTGTTGTGGCTGGGCTGCATCTGTTTCCCCTCAAAGGCCCCAAACAAGCAGCCAGTGGACCCTGAGCAATCTGACAAGTTCACAGCTCTCTGTGTTCCCCATAACCTACACAGGACGAGTTGCTGCACCCTTAACAGAGTGCAGTACAGGACTGGCAAAGCAGTACTGCTGTAGGAGAGAAATTAAGGACAGTTAGTATGGGCCTGTGGAATTGTGGTACACAATTTTTCTTGATAACATATTTCTATTTTACAGAGAGAGTTGTAAAATAAAAATATATTTACATGACAACTTTGTACAAAGAGCTCTCTCTACATGCAGGCTTCAGATGAGCCCTACCTACTAACCTGAGACTTTCAGGCCATTTAACCTCATACTGCCAAGTAAGACTTAATGATAATGGAAATTAAGATAAAACTAGCTGACTTGTATTTGTTTTACACAATACTGTAAAAATCTAACATGTTCTTACTCTTGCGCTGCCATTTAAAGGAATATTTTACATTTAGCTACGTCTTGAGCTTATGATTCCAATTCTGGAAGAAAAGCTGACACCTCTTGATAAGCAGTGTCCTGTTACCGCAAGAGATGCAACTTACAGCCCAGACAGAGGCACTGGGAGGACAAATGAGATCAGATTTGCCTTGTTTTTTGATACGAAACTGACTCTGGACTGACTACGCAACTGTATATTTCTCTTGTCTGTCGGCTTTGGGATACACAGCTCTGTCTACGACAGAGCAGGATAATACTTGGCCTAATATCCTGTGCTCAGCACAGCGTATCATTTGCATGTCAATTACACCGAAGCTAACCCTCAAACTTCCTCATCCTGCACACCTTCCCATTGCTGACGCTAACATGGGATTGTTAACCCTTCGACTCACACACAACCTATCTGCGACCCACGTGCGTTAGGAAAATTGCCCGTTTAGAAACATTGAGCACCTAACCACCTCTCCCACTGAACAGCATGGTAACCCTACAGTAGGTTTTGCTTTATTCTACTGCACACACCAGGGTAGAACTTGTATTTTGCACAAACGGATGACGACAACAATTTTTCCCCAAACGAAAATATTGACGACAAACTACGAGACCATGCGGACATTTCTTGCTAAGTTGCAAGTTGATGCACATGTAGATCATATATTAGGAAGAAAAGGTAAAATGACAACAAAAAAAGAATTCCCTGTACCACACAGGATTGACCACAGGGAAGGCATTGAGTCTGGGAAGCAAGTTATTGCACTGTGGTCGAAGGGTTGAACAGCAAAACTAGAGTGTAAAACCATTGGTAATCATGGGGAGTCACAAAAAGTCAACCATGAAAAGGGGACAACACGGGGAATGATTAATGAAAACAAAAAAATAGCTCAATTTACCGTCTGCAAAAGGGTCGAGACGCTCCGGAGAGATGATCATCTGTCGGCGCCGGGCTTTGTACTCGTCCTCACGCTCTGCGATCTTTGCTGGACGATGCTCTGCGAACGGGTCGTACTGCAAAACGAAGTTAGGACAGAGTAGAATTTAGTTTCACAAGATTTCTCCAAAGTTGCCTTAAAAACTGGGTGAAATAAATCAATATTTTCGAGGGACAGACAATGAACACATACTTGCTCGTCTGACTGAGGAATGGCATTGAGTATTGCCACAGGTGCATGGTACCCTGGCTTCTTCTGTCCCAACAAGCTCGTTGACGTGTCATCTTCATCATCCTGAGGAAAGAAAGAGAAAACGAGTCTAGTCAAATCTCACCAAAACGGCAAGACTCTCCTAGCTCACATGCGACAGACACAGGGGAGCAATCAAGCCCCAGGAAACAAGTGGAACTACATCAGAGCTGATATAACCCTATCATATCATCACATGCAAAGAGGCCTAAGTGACTTTTGCAGTTCTGACAAACTACCATCGAAGTTTAATAAGCAACATCAGAAGCTCTCTGATCCAGCTGTTAGCAGCAGCATTAAAACGGAGAAAGCACTAAACCCAGATAACATTAGCATGAGGGAAGGTATCCATGCTCTGGGTAAAGAAACACTTACATCCTCCTGTTCATTGGCAGCGATGGAAGTGACGTATCCATCGAAGCGACTGTCCTCGCCTCCGTAGATCTCCTGGTCAAAGAAGCCAGTGGAAACGAGGCCGACTCCCTTCTCTCCTTCCTCCAGCAGGGTGGCCTTCATCCCCTGGATCTCCAGGATCTGGGCCTCGATATCTAAAAAGGAAAATGGAGACACAAACAAGTGAGAGGGAGAAACTATACAATTACAGAACCATTCCCTGTGAAAAGGCTTCGGGGAACATAACAGCACTGGGCATTTTAGAGGAAATGACATTTCAATCAAACACGCATTTGTATTGAGGGGAAAAAGTGTGAATCGTTTTCTATAGATATCCCTCCCTAGATAAATGAAACCTTCAAAAACTGTTGATTAGATAAAGGCCTGTTTGTTTTTCTACAGTTCTTAACCAACTGTCCCACAGCAGCTGCCGCTTCCTGCCATGTTAGTGACTTTTGCCATATGTTGCAGAACAAGGACAAGCCATAACATTCGAGTGTGGGTTGGATTTAAAATCACTTGAATGCACTGTGGTGCTTCTCATCCAGACTTTGTACCGTTTGACATGATTCTCGCACACATGGTGGAAGAGGTTGTTTGTGTTCCGGTCTGTTGGGAGGAACCTGTACTGGTTTCCTTGGCTGGTCAGAGTCCTTCTGGATTAATTATTATACAACATCACTGAAGCTTGAATACATCAAAGGAATCTGGAACTGACACTATGGAGATATAACAGCCTCGTGTGTGATGTAATCAAACTGTGACGCCACGGCCACACCATGTGACGAAAACACAAGAATCGAGGCAGTTTTAGTTTCCATCTTGTTAAAATGAGCATGTTCGAATTTGCTCCAGGAGTTCGTTAAGATACACAACGTGTAAAATGGGGACGAATTCAAAGTTGAACCACATCATCGTGGAGTGTAAAACACATCTAAAGCACATTTCATGAACCCTGTGTTTCATTAAGGACTTTATAGAAAGGCTGCCCCCGTATAGACGAGATCTAGATTGTATAACAACTCGAATCCTGGTCCACGTCGACCCAGACGGGACTGAATCATGACCCAGTTCCCGGTTAGTGAAACAAGGGACGCGGCAGCTAGCTGTTAGCTGCTAGCTTCGTTTGCGGGACGTCGTGGTGCTAATCTCGGTTAAAGAAACTCCATCAAACTGTGTGAAATGTGATTCATCAAACGATGGATGTGCAGCAGAACATGTATTTGAGAATATTAACATGAGTTAGAAGCCAGTTATTCTCCATTGTATCGTTAAAGAGGTAAAGCGGTTGCGGGGGGGGGGGGGGGGGGCTAACGGCTGCTAACAAGCTAGCACCCAGCGCCATTATCTCCGGGTCCGCGTTGTGTCGCATCACGGCCCGAAGATTATCACGTTAAAACCCAACATGTCCGTCAGCTAGCTACGGGTTCAGACACCGGAGCGTGGACAGGAACAGTTCGTGATTCATCCCCGAAGGAGAACGTCTGCAGAAAGATGCTGTTTGTGTTTAATTCTTTAAGGAAATTTACCTTCGTGGGTTTTGGCGATCTTCGCCATTTTGGTGGTGGATGATGGAGCCCGCGACCGGAAGTGTGTCCCTTCTTCTTCTCCGACTTCCTCTTCTTCTGGGCTTTATTGGCGGTTGACGATTTGGTGCATTACTGCCACCAGCTGGTATGGAGTGTTGTTAACAGTGTGCTTTCAACTTGTATTTTGTTTTGGTTTTGTTTTGTTTATTAATTGAATACGGACACCTGTGATTGTTGTTGTGGGTGTGTACCTGTGGTGTGATTGGAGTGTTGTGTGAATAAATCTCCTTGAGTGAGCGCAGCTGTTGCTGTGTGTTCGGAGTCAGTCACGTCATTGCGTCAACTCTGTTAACAAGTGTCTTATATTTATATTTAAAAACCTGTATTCTCTCAATTATATTTGTTTATGTGACAAAATCATTTACCATTCGATTACACAGTTTGTGGGATATCTCTTAAATCAAAAGATACTTTAATCTTGCCATGGTTTAGAATGATCTGCCTTCTCCGTCCTCTATCCACACACGTGTTCATCTGTACTTCAGTACTTCTACTGAATTGTTTGATTTACAGAAATATAACCAATACTCAGCCCAACTCCCTGCTCTGATATGTTCACACTGCAAATCACACGGTGGAAATGATGAGAGTATTGCAAATCAAATTAATGCAAAAATGGATTAAGAAGAAAAATACTTCACGTCTAGTAATATAATCCACAGGAAGTAGCAATTAAAGTGTGCAGCAGTTGTAGTACAAAATAAGTATTTATAGGAAAGTAAAAAGGTGAAATAACTAGAAGAGAGTATATTATAGTACAGTACAATACAGTAAAGCATAGTTGTGAGTACTTAGTGGATCTTATGTTAGGTGAAGATCCCTTTCATGGATCTTGTTTATAATACAGTATAGCAGGGGTCTTCAACGTTTTTCAGGCCAAGGACCCCCAAACAGTTGGAGAGATGGAGCAGGGACCCCCTACCATATATATTGCATAAAATTGTGTTTTATATTAAACTGGGCCTAGTGCCATGTATAAACATAACTACCCTGATATTGTGCATTCAACACTAAGCTATTCAAATATTACACAGGTTCATATATTCATGTTTTTAATTTAAACATGTGCAAGGCACAGGGTGGCCATGCCACTGCCATTTATAAACATACAGTGGGTACGGAAAGTATTCAGACCCCTTTAAATTTTTCACTCTGTTTCTTTGCAGCCATTTGCTAAAATCAAAAAAGTTCATTTTATTTCTCACCAATTATACTCAGCACCCCATCTTGACAGAAAAAAAAGAAATGTAGAAATTTTTGCAAATTTATTAAAAAAGAAAAACTGAAATATCACATGGACATAAGTATTCAGTCCCTTTGCTCAGTATTGAGTAGAAGCACCCTTTTAAGCAAGTACAGCCATTAGTCTTCTTGGGAATGATGCAACAAGTTTTTCACACCTGGATTTGGGGATCCTCTGCCATTCTTCCTTGCAGATCCTCTCCAGTTCCATCAGGTTGGATGGTGAACGTTGGTGGACAGCCATTTTCAGGTCTCTCCAGAGATGCTCAATTGGGTTTACCGTTTACCGTGACTACATCCTGACATCCCCAGGACTCGCTTGTGTTGAACAAAGAAACACACACACACACACTTAACCCACATAGTGACACTGACACCTGGTGGAAATTCCTTGGTATTACTGACTAACAGTAAAAACTGTGGAGGAGACAGGGACAGGGGAAACAGGAGACAGGGGATTTCAAAGATGCATCACACTGAAGACACTTCTTGGTTGAATAATCAACTTGTGATTTGTAGTGTCAAGTTTTATGTAATTTTCTCCAGCCCTAAATACATATTAACTGATATAGATGGATAATAAAACATGCGAGAGAGGAAAACAAACATTCCACAATGAGTTGGATGTCAGATAAGCAAACTCAAAACAACATCACATGAATTACAGTAGGATGAGATGAGAAATACAGAAGCGGATTAAGTTCTCCAGGTTTTCTCCCGAGGAGTTTTCAGCATCTGAACTCGTCAGGTCTTACAGGTGGAGAGTCCGTACCCCAGACAAGCCCATTCATTGGTCATCTCCATGAAACCCAGGGCAGACGTCAGGGCACTCGTTAAAAAAACAACCACAAACACAGATGGATTCAAATTGTTACACATTTATCACTAATATTCGCATGGACAAAGATGGCTTGAATATTATATTTTAGCAAAGCATAACCAAAGCAATGCATAATGTAAGTAATGCTCCTGATGGTGCACTCACCTGCCAGCAGGTTGTGGAGGTTGCAGTAGTTGAGGCCACCGTCGAGAAGGCTGGAGAAGCTGAGAGAAACAGATTTACCCTGGAAAAACAACACGTGCGTTCATAAATAAACTAGTCAAACACAATAACAGATTTCTAGTAGTGATCATTCGTACTATTTTGTGCAGCCATGTTGTAGGCCCTAATTCAAACCCAGAATTTTCTTTATTGGTGTTAACTTGGTCAGTAGCTTATTTTGCATAAATAAAATAAAGTGAGCCTCGGCGTTGGCAGCCTAAGTCACATGGAAGCCTGCACGCACTGAAATAATCCACTAAGCCTGCATTCACATCAAATATTAAAACGACAGGACGTTATGAAAGTGGTTTATGTCAATATTCTATTGTGTTTTACACCCCTGAAAACCCCAAAAAGACCAAAACAAGGTGAATTATTAACACATACTAAGCAAAGGACTGTAAATTGGCAGCTTCAGAGAGTTAAATGCATTTATTTCCTGCATGATAAAAAAACTACAGTACCCAGTTGGTATAGATGATAATTCAGGGCTTTAAACTTTTACATTATTGACCTGAATGAGCTCTCTCATAATGTTTCTGACTCTGAAAATGCAGCGGGGGTCAAGCTGGAGCAACTAAACAAACAAGGTCAAGGTCTGGAATTCGACACAGTTTTTTTTTACTTGAATTGGAGTTGTGATAAATTAAGCCAAGTGTAAATTTTATCGGGAAGATTTTCTCTATGACCTATTAATTCACAATTCTCTCTCTCCTCCTCTTCTAATCAGATGACTGTGGGTGTTCACAAGCATCACTGTCAAACTTTAAATCTGATCCCCTCTCTTTTGCTGGTCGAGATCAGTCATCGCCCCATTCAGATCCTCAACATGATCTACATCGCATCAACCACCCCCAGTGTCTAGACCCTGGTTACTTTTCCTGTCCCTAGACTGTAGATGAAGATGGACGAAATGATAGTTGAAGCCAAAGCATCTCAATCACCTCCTTGTGGCTGGCAGCTGTATATGTCATACATCCTGCCTCCACCGTGTTAATGGATTGGACATGGACCAAATAAAAAGTAAAAGTTCACATGATATACATTTTTCTCAAAGATTCCTTCACTTTCTGTTCTTATCACACTGATGTTTGTTCGAGCGCTGATTTTTCTGATAAGTTTGGTTTTAATTAATTATATGATGCTATAGAAGTGGGCTGATACATGGAAAAAATTGTCTTCATTTCTGGACACTGGGAGGAAGAGGAGCAGTGTCGTCTATCTTTACATACAGATATCTATGCTGTCAACCTTCACGAGGGAGCTGAACACCAGATTGTATATTTCCATTCCTTTTTATTTGAGCTCTCTCCTAATTGAAATCCTGTTATAACTACTCTCTGGAACTGATTTCCTTGGATTTAAATCACAGCGGAAGACTGGTTCATACCATGTAGTGGCAGTCATCACAGGTGCTCAGAGGGCTGAAGGCTTGAATCTGTTGCACGAGTTTGGTTTGAATTTCAGCACAAGGTGACGCAAAGAGCCTAGAAGGAGAGTATGGTTTAAAAATACCAGACACACTATCATTTGCTATTCCTGTGTTTTTTTGGGGAGCTGTTCCTACTAAAGCGTGTTGCAAAGGGCGTGGTAAGGAATGGGAAGGGCAGGAAAAGATCCGACCACTGAGATGAGAGCAGCAGCCAGCAGCAGCATCGCCGTGGTCATGATGAAGAGAGTGTGGACGCCTGGGATTGACCCTTCAGATTCATACATGTTTATCACAAGGTCCACAAACGAGGCTTGAAATCAATTCAGTCAAGGCTGTTACTTCTTAGTATTGTGCCGACTGTTGTGTTCCCTCACACAATAAAACTCTTTTCGTCTTAATTCTTTCGGTTCGTTTACTAACATTTGCTCTCGGTTTGAGCCATTTGCCCTCTTTTCCTGAGGAATTTAGGAGAGAGCAGTTTTAAATTCTTGTCGGATGCCATTATTTCTAGAATGTGTTTCAATATAGTTTTAGGCAAACGACCAAGAAGGAGGAAGTTACAGTATTACGTCTCATGTGTGGCTCTATTTCATTCCACTCCATTTTCTTCTGATTATTCTTGAGTCAGGTTGCGACAATGACATACATGCCGAAGATCTGATGATATGATTCAAAGAAGGCTGATACTCTGAACTGCTGTTCACTGCATATGCAACAGTTTGAGCTTTACCCTTTGAAAAGAGGTAACCTTCTCCTTCAGGGGTTTGGCTCCAGAACATGTGATATACTGAGCCCAGCGATATGCATGACACTGCAGGAGGTGATGCATCATAAACCAAGTGTATATCGATTGTGTTGATGCTAATTAAATGGTGTTTCACACATTCCTGCAGGTCATTTCCACTACAGGCGCCAAGGAGATCTGCACTGAAGGAATATGTCCTTCACTGGCAACAGCTACGTGTAAAATTGATGATCAGCGATCTTCATCAACAACTCGTTGTCTAAAAAAGAATAGTGTCGTCGCCGTGTTAGTTACTGTTAATTTGAACAGATTTATTTCTTATTATCTCACCATACATTAAATACGCATTTAAAAGTGACTCTGACATTTATCTGCTCACATGCTGAAACACATTATTGAATGAGATCAGGTGGTTTCTTTGTCCTCTGGTTTTATATCCAGAAAAAAATCCATGAAAATATATATTACACCAAGTTGTTGTGGTAAATGTTATTAATGTTATATAATTTTAGTAGTAGCCAACTTATCTCTAAGAACAGTGTGGACTGATGCACAAAGGGGGAGAGATTTGAGAGAAAACTGGAACAGTTGTGTAAATGTTGTATTTAAGTTCTATCTGGTATATTCGTATTAATAACATTTCATTGAACCTGACATAAATACTGAGAGTTTCCATCTTAAGTTACTCGCGATCTATTGTGGACAAGAGCCCAATTTTTACACCTGACATGAAACAACACTCACATCACTGACCACCGCTGACAGAAAAACCTTTATTCAAACCAGAATAGTGGGATGTATTTATATGTAAGGACACCAAATAAAAACTAACCGTTATATCACTTTCTGTTCTTATCACACTGATGTTTGTTCGAGCGCTGATTTTTCTGATAAGTTTGTTTTTAATTAATTATCTGATGCTATAGAAGTGGGCTGATATATGGAAAAAAAATTGTCTTCATTTCTGGACACTGGGAGGAAGAGGAGCAGTGTCGTCCATCTTGACATACATATATCTATGCTGTCAACCTTTGCGAGGGAGCTGAACACCAGATTGTATATTTCCATTCCTTTTTATTTGAGCTCTCTCCTAATTGAAATCCTGTTATAACTACTCTCTGGAACTGATTTCCTTGGATTTAAATCACAGCGGAAGACTGGTTCATACCGTGTAGTGGCAGTCATCACAGGTGCTCAGAGGGCTGAAGGCTTGAATCTGTTGCACGAGTTTGGTTTGAATTTCAGCACAAGGTGACGCAAAGAGCCTAGAAGGAGAGTATGGTTTAAAAATACCACACACACTATCATTTGCTATTCCTGTGTTTTTTTGGGGAGCTGTTCCTACTAAAGCGTGTTGCAAAGGGGCGTGGTAAGGAATGGGAAGGGCAGGAAAAGATCCGACCACTGAGATGAGAGCAGCAGCCAGCAGCAGCATCGCCGTGGTCATGATGAAGAGAGTCAGCTGAGTGTGGACGCCTGAGATTGATCCTTCAGATTCATACATGTTTATCACAAGGTCCACCAACGAGGCTTGAAATCAATTCAGTCAAGGCTGTTACTTCGACTGTACAATAAAACTCTTTTCTTCTTAATTCTTTCGGTTCGTTTACTAACATTTGCTCTTGGTTTGAGCCATTTGCCCTCTTTTCCTGAGGAATTGAGGAGACAACAGTTTTAAATTCTTGTCGGATGCCATTATTTCTAGAATGTGTTTCAATATAGTTTTAGGCAAACGACCAAGAAGGAGGAAGTTACAGTATTACGTCTCATGTGTGGCTCTATTTCATTCCACTCCATTTTCTTCTGATTATTCTTGAGTCAGGTTGCGACAATGACATACATGCCGAAGATCTGATGATATGATTCAAAGAAGGCTGATACTCTGAACTGCTGTTCACTGCATATGCAACAGTTTGAGCTTTACCCTTTGAAAAGAGGTAACCTTCTCCCTCAGGGGCTTGGCTCCAGAACATGTGATATACTGAGCCCAGCGATATGCATGACACTGCAGGAGGTGATGCATCATAAACCAAGTGTATATCGATTGTGTTGATGCTAATTAAATGGTGTTTCACACATTCCTGCAGGTCATTTCCACTACAGGCGCCAAGGAGATCTGCACTGAAGGAATATGTCCTTCACTGGCAACAGCTACGTGTAAAATTGATGATCAGCGATCTTCATCAACAACTCGTTGTCTAAAAAAGAATAGTGTCGTCGCCGTGTTAGTTACTGTTAATTTGAACAGATTTATTTCTTATTATCTCACCATACATTAAATACGCATTTAAAAGTGACTCTGACATTTATCTGCTCACATGCTGAAACACATTATTGAATGAGATCAGGTGGTTTCTTTGTCCTCTGGTTTTATATCCAGAAAAAAATCCATGAAAATATATATTACACCAAGTTGTTGTGGTAAATGTTATTAATGTTATATAATTTTAGTAGTAGCCAACTTATCTCTAAGAACAGTGTGGACTGATGCACAAAGGGGGAGAGATTTGAGAGAAAACTGGAACAGTTGTGTAAATGTTGTATTTAAGTTCTATCTGGTATATTCGTATTAATAACATTTCATTGAACCTGACATAAATACTGAGAGTTTCCATCTTAAGTTACTCGCGATCTATTGTGGACAAGAGCCCAATTTTTACACCTGACATGAAACAACACTCACATCACTGACCACCGCTGACAGAAAAACCTTTATTCAAACCAGAATAGTGGGATGTATTTATATGTAAGGACACCAAATAAAAACTAACCGTTATATCACTTTCTGTTCTTATCACACTGATGTTTGTTCGAGCGCTGATTTTTCTGATAAGTTTGTTTTTAATTAATTATCTGATGCTATAGAAGTGGGCTGATATATGGAAAAAAAATTGTCTTCATTTCTGGACACTGGGAGGAAGAGGAGCAGTGTCGTCCATCTTGACATACATATATCTATGCTGTCAACCTTTGCGAGGGAGCTGAACACCAGATTGTATATTTCCATTCCTTTTTATTTGAGCTCTCTCCTAATTGAAATCCTGTTATAACTACTCTCTGGAACTGATTTCCTTGGATTTAAATCACAGCGGAAGACTGGTTCATACCGTGTAGTGGCAGTCATCACAGGTGCTCAGAGGGCTGAAGGCTTGAATCTGTTGCACGAGTTTGGTTTGAATTTCAGCACAAGGTGACGCAAAGAGCCTAGAAGGAGAGTATGGTTTAAAAATACCACACACACTATCATTTGCTATTCCTGTGTTTTTTTGGGGAGCTGTTCCTACTAAAGCGTGTTGCAAAGGGGCGTGGTAAGGAATGGGAAGGGCAGGAAAAGATCCGACCACTGAGATGAGAGCAGCAGCCAGCAGCAGCATCGCCGTGGTCATGATGAAGAGAGTGTGGACGCCTGGGATTGACCCTTCAGACTCATACATGTTTATCACAAGGTCCACAAACGAGGCTTGAAATCAATTCAGTCAAGGCTGTTACTTCTTAGTATTGTGCCGACTGTTGTGTTCCCTCACACAATAAAACTCTTTTCGTCTTAATTCTTTCGGTTCGTTTACTAACATTTGCTCTCGGTTTGAGCCATTTGCCCTCTTTTCCTGAGGAATTTAGGAGACAGCAGTTTTAAATTCTTGTCGGATGCCATTATTTCTAGAATGTGTTTCAATATAGTTTTAGGCAAACGACCAAGAAGGAGGAAGTTACAGTATTACGTCTCATGTGTGGCTCTATTTCATTCCACTCCATTTTCTTCTGATTATTCTTGAGTCAGGTTGCGACAATGACATACATGCCGAAGATCTGATGATATGATTCAAAGAAGGCTGATACTCTGAACTGCTGTTCACTGCATATGCAACAGTTTGAGCTTTACCCTTTGAAAAGAGGTAACCTTCTCCTTCAGGGGTTTGGCTCCAGAACATGTGATATACTGAGCCCAGCGATATGCATGACACTGCAGGAGGTGATGCATCATAAACCAAGTGTATATCGATTGTGTTGATGCTAATTAAATGGTGTTTCACACATTCCTGCAGGTCATTTCCACTACAGGCGCCAAGGAGATCTGCACTGAAGGAATATGTCCTTCACTGGCAACAGCTACGTGTAAAATTGATGATCAGCGATCTTCATCAACAACTCGTTGTCTAAAAAAGAATAGTGTCGTCGCCGTGTTAGTTACTGTTAATTTGAACAGATTTATTTCTTATTATCTCACCATACATTAAATACGCATTTAAAAGTGACTCTGACATTTATCTGCTCACATGCTGAAACACATTATTGAATGAGATCAGGTGGTTTCTTTGTCCTCTGGTTTTATATCCAGAAAAAAATCCATGAAAATATATATTACACCAAGTTGTTGTGGTAAATGTTATTAATGTTATATAATTTTAGTAGTAGCCAACTTATCTCTAAGAACAGTGTGGACTTATGCACAAAGGGGGAGAGATTTGAGAGAAAACTGGAACAGTTGTGTAAATGTTGTATTTAAGTTCTATCTGGTATATTCGTATTAATAACATTTCATTGAACCTGACATAAATACTGAGAGTTTCCATCTTAAGTTACTCGCGATCTATTGTGGACAAGAGCCCAATTTCTACACCTGACATGAAACAACACTCACATCACTGACCACCGCTGACAGAAACAGAAAAACCTTTATTCAAACCAGAATAGTGGGATGTATTTATATGTAAGGACACCAAATAAAAACTAACCGTAATATCCAAAACTGAGGCACCATACAGCAGTAACACCCCCACCGTTGAAACAATGAATAAATGCTGTTTATTATTATTTCTGGTGTTTCCGGAAGTACATGGAGCTGTAAGGCTGAGTTAATCCTCGTCAACAAAAGCACACCTCTGAAAACGATGAGCGGTCTCATGTGGGTCTAAATTTGAACAATGTCCACAGTCTGTCTGAAATCGGCTGGTCTCCCTCAGCGACTGTGTTTTGTTCTAAAAGTGTTCCCCAGCCATTACGATTTTTTGCTCGTCTACAATATCTGGTGACTGGAGGGCGAGGAGACGTAGAGCTACACAGAACTCATTGTCCATGTTTGTTATGTGATGTGGATGTACTCAGATAGAACGTGGCGTTCAAACCATGTTGAATTATTGTACAAGGCCCAGCGTGTGAAGAGACTTCACATTACCAGCACCAGCCAATTCAGATTCATCAGAGCATTCAGACCATAGCCTTATCCATATATACAAAGATAGATAGATATAAATATAGATATAGATAGACAGATAGATAGAAAGATAGATAGAAAGATAGATAGATAGATAGATAGATAGATAGATAGATAGATAGATAGATAGATAGATAGATAGATAGATAGATAGATAGATAGATAGATAGATAGATAGATAGATAGATAGATAGATAGATAGATAGATAGATAGATAGATAGATAGATAGATAGATAGATAGATAGATAGATAGATAGATAGATAGATAGATAGATAGATAGATAGATAGATAGATAGATAGATAGATAGATGCATTGATGGATGGATGAACTGAAGCATCAACTTAATCTGGCTCTGATTAATCTGGTAATAATTATATAATTATAATGAACAAGGGACAATTATTATAATTCAATTTGTTGTTCTTCTTGTATAAGTTGCTGTTTTTCAGTGAAATGGTGTTGAAAGGACTAGAACTAGGAAAAACTAACTGAAAAAGAAAATGTGATAATTAATTTTCTATAAAAACATCGGAGAGAAAAAGACGACACTGGGAATTATGGGCCTTGATTTTGATATAAACCTTGGACTCCAACAGAGACCACTAACAAATGATTGAAGCTAAATGACTGGAGCTTCTCAGGGGGACACTTCATTCATTTATTCTCCGTGAAGTTTCTTTTTAAATTCAGCTTTCAAAGGGGGTGTGGCAGATAAACATGTGGGAATTACGTGCTCATAGTAACAAGGTTTCTATGGGTGAAGCCACATCTGCTGCAATGTGCCACTCAAATCGGATGAAAAGGTGCTTCATGTTTTGAGTGTAACTGAAGCAACCCTTTAAATGAGCACATTCACACAACACATAAGGGTCATGTGGAAGATTAATGATCAAACTTCTCATGCTTGTTGGACGTATGCATCTTGTTTCCAAGAGATATGGACTGAAATACATCTTTGGAAACTCATCAGTGAGTCCCATGTCTTGTCTTGGCTGTTTAACATGTGATCTGAGTGTCAAGTTCAAGCAAATTACAAAGGAAACCAAATAATCCTTGACCTCTCTTGTCCTGAGGTGTTTATACAATCAGCCTTTGTCTTATTCTGTTGAGACAAAGGGCTTTAAAAGGTTTCCCAGTGAAGGACTGAACACTCAGGAATCCAAACTCCACCGAGGCCAAGATGAGTGTTAGAGCTGTGTTCGTCATCTCAGCCTTGATGCTGCCGCTGCTGCTGCTGTCCGGCACCTCGGTTTCAGGCCAGCCTACCTGCAAACTGATATGGTTTCTGGATCTGTTCAATTTAAGGTTAGCATTTATTCTGGAACTTGTTCTTTTTTTCTTACTTTTCTTTCTTGTTTTTATTCACAGGCTCGCCAAGATGCCGTGTGCCATATCCCTCAGTGCACTGATCACCCAGGTGAAGATTTGGAGCACAAACCAGTGTGGTGATACTCAAGAGAAGTGCATGTACGAGGTGAGTTTCATCAAACCTTTTCTGACAAACAATAGGTTTTAAACTACCTGAGAATCTGAATATTCACAACTCTGTAATAGCTTATTTCAAATCGTCCAACAGGAGATCATCGTCTAGATCCAGTTGTTAGCTTAATTTTCTCCTCATGTGTCAGATCAGGCAAATTACTCTTAAGTCAATAGGCAAATTATAGATGATACAAACTGTGA
Source organism: Limanda limanda (assembly GCF_963576545.1). NCBI lineage: Eukaryota > Metazoa > Chordata > Actinopteri > Pleuronectiformes > Pleuronectidae > Limanda > Limanda limanda. Next base: position 6,091,030 of record NC_083651.1, read on the forward strand.
GTGAATTAATGAATAAATAAACAAGAGCACTTTAAGTTGTTTAAAGATGTTGCAAATTAAATCATTAAAAGACCTCAAATGCACAGTCAAAGAGCAGGAGTCAAATTAAATAAACAGAATAAGGTTCCTTACTGAAGAAGATCTGGAGTTAAAAATGATCACAATTATCTGGATTTGACAAATATACATTTATAAAATCTAGAGAAACAAGATGTGACGAGGAGGAAACAAAACACTCACATATATATATGAAAATATATATTAAATGATCTTTTTTACTGCTCCTCATAGACTATTTTTATACCCACATGTAATGTATGTGTCCTTGTGTTCATGTGATTGTTTAAATGCTGTATTTTAATGTTTTATTAGCTTTTTTATTTTATTTACCTTAGTTTTAAATTCCTTTAAATCCTGTATCAACCATGTAAAGCACTCTGTGTTTTTAAAAGGTGATCAACTAAATACATTTAAATAATATTACTATTATTAAAACAATAATATCAAGAATAAATATTTAATTTTTAATTTTGAGATACTGGACCTAGTTTATGTGTTTTATAATGAAAATCAAAAGTGACAATAAATAAGAACCAGACCTTTTATTCTATAAACTACAGAAATGAGAGTGACTGTCTTCACATAACTGCGGAAATATCAATGATAGCAAATGTTCTTTTTATGCCTTGGAAAATAAAGCAAACCCTGCTACATGTTGCACATTAATCCAAATCTGTGCCGTTGTGTTACTGTTCCTCAGGTCTTGACGTACTCGCCCAAACAACTTGATGTCAAGCACACGTCCCTCATCACCAACGAAACCAGCACAATCCGCTTCATCTTCTCCCCCACTGCCGCCCCCGTCACCCCAGCCACCCCCTCTTTCTGCCAATTAGTGGTACGATCAATGCCGCAGCACATGACGCCCAATAAAGCATAACATGTGTAAATGTGTATCTTACATTTGGAACGTCGATTTAATGCTGTTTTTACTCACGACACAGGCCATTTCGTCCTCAAATACTACAAATCCAACATCAAACGACTACTGCCTCATCTACAACCTCATGGATGGTATGTGATTCTCTTTATATATATATGTATGTATGTATATCAGGAAATAAATCTAAACATTGATGTGGCTCTAATTGGTTCTTCTCTATGTGTTATTGTCTAAAAAGGAAGTGGAATGACTCAGGTCGTTGGCGCCAGGGAGATCTGCACTCCAATTATGTGTCCTTCACTGGTGACAGCTACGTGTAAAATCGCCGGAACTCCGACTCATCATCATTGATCTACATCAACAAGTCATCATCTAAAAAAGTACAGTGTTGTAGTTGTTAAGGCCGGCGCATGCTTCTGCGTCGTCAGGGGCCCGCAGGCACGCAGCTGTAACGCAGGACTCGTTCTCATTCATGGTTCTCCAACCGTTGCGCGGGTTGCCATGCAATTCCCCGCCAGAACACTAGGCGCAGTAATGTTTTTTGTCGAAGTCGGCTCTTCTTCGTGTGTGGCACGAAGAAGAGCGATTTATTTACATCGCCACGGCGCCTCCGCAGAGCCTTTTTCTGGCGGAAAAATCCGCCGGTTAGTGACGGGTTATACTAGTGGACATAGTGTCGGATCTCTTCTGCCAAGTGCTCTTCTATCTGGTCCATATTCGTTCTTCTAAATCTTCCGTGGTTTCCGGGCATGAACCGGAAATGCGACTCCGGAAATGATGTAGTCAGCAGACCAATCCCAGCCCTCGCGGCCGGGTGACGCTTGCGGGGCTTTGCCGTCTAGTTAGAAAAATTGGCCGACGCACGTAAGGACGTAGGAAGGGCCGTGAGGGGCCCTGAAGGGCTCTTGCGTCTCCGTTCCCGTGAAAACTCAGAAGCATGCGCCGGCCTTAAGTCTCTGATTTAGTTCTTATTAACTCACCCAGCATTTAAATACAATTCTTCTTCTTTTCAATCAAAATCTATATAAATCAGAGTCCTTATTATTGTTGTTGTTATTATTATTACTGCTACCTCTTCTAATGTCTCCCAGATTAACTTTATTGTGAGAAAACAGAGTAAAGTTTGGACTGATGAACAACGTATTTTCGAGTGTTTCTATTTTCAAGTTTGTGTTTTTTGGGGTTCAAGAGTTGTCGGACTGAAAGCTGCCTGTAGATTTAGTGGTTGTGATTGCTGCTCTGTGCAAATATCAGGTCTAATGTTTTTAAATGTCATTGTGATATGTACAAATTAAGACAATACATTTAAGGCTGTAAATACTGAAGAGTTTACACAACTTTATTTAGCTGAGGAGAGAACCCGATGAAGTGAGAGAACAGTGAATTTTCAGACAGACTCAGATTTACGTTTTGCAAATCATGGATATTTCAAGCAAATGGAATTTGCAGATTGTAGAACTGAAAAGAACAATTCTGGGATCCCACATTATGTATTTCTGCATATGGAAAACAGACAAATCAGAACTTAAAATCAGTCTAGAGTAGGTTCATAGTAGCACACGGTTTTTGTGGATACTGATGTGAATTAATGTAAATTCATTACTGAAGTGAAGGTGAGAAAAAAGTTAGAAGAGATTGTGATGTTTATATTTGACATTTTCAAAAGCCGAAGCACAGACAAAATGCCTTTAGGTTATTTTGCTCATTTTTAGTCTGACTTTAATTTCTCCTCAGGAAACTTGAGTCCATCATGAAGCTAAATCCCGTCCTGTCAATAATAATGACCAAAAATAATAAAATCTTATATTGAAACTAAATCAGGTCATTTTGATGAGCCACACCTTACGAACCTTACATGAGGAGCACATTAATGAGATTATAAAGTTGGAGAAAGAAAAGTCTGGGTTTTGTTTTACAGCCCTTTACGATTTCCCACCCGTTAAAACCCTTATATCTAGTGACTGGAGGGGGTGGGTGTCTCTGTGAAATACACAGAACTCATCCGTAATGAACCAGCTTCCTGACTCCGACAAAACCATTGAGTGGTGAGAAGGGGGGCAGCCCTTCATAGCCCAGCAGCTGACGGGTGGACGACTCCCAGCTCCAACCAAACTCCAGGCGGCTGTAGATGCATGGATACTGTTTGTCAGCCCAGCGAACCCACTCCACTGCCTTCTTCACCTTGCCCCAATGCTGTGGCCTACGGACCCGAAAATAGAATTAAGATGTTAGCTACAAAAAGAGGCTTCGAGCTTGATAAGTTGAATTCAAAAAAGCAAGCTTGGTGTGTTTCAACAAATTTGCAAAATGTCATCAATGTCACAGTCTTTGTGTTGTTGTGCACGGACCTGGGCTGAGCGGAGTCATCCAGACAGAAGAGGGTGCGGAGCAGTTTGCCCTCCTCCAGTTTCTCCTCCCTCATCATCTGCAGAACCAGAAGAGTTGCCACCAGCCTCAGGATTTCTGCATGGGCCCTCACACCTGCAACACACACACAAATCATACAAGTGGTGCCAATTGAATTCCATTAGCCCTGTTGACACGCTGTGACAACCGAGTCCTCTGTCGTGAGCTTTCAAAACTGGTTTATCTGCATGCAACAACAGGGGTGAAGGTGGAACATTGTAATCTTATATCTAAAATAAAACATGTTAACTTTTGAAGTGGGAGAACTGTTTGAAATGGAAACAATTAAGACGCCATTATAGAAAAACTAGATACATCCACTGTGGTTGCATGCAACCGTCAACAGGTGAGGTCTACATACATTTGTTTTAGATTCAGATGAGGCCACCATGACGTTTGCCCTTTGACCAATAAAAATCGAATCAGTTCATCTTTGAGTCAAAGTGACAACTTGTCAAATTTGGAGACCTTTCCTAAAGGCAGGCTTGAGATATCATGATCAAGAGGCCACAAACATGATTGGTGAGGCCACTGTGAGCTTGACCTTTGACCAAGATTTTCCCTCAAGGCGTTTATGAGATATCGTTCAAATTTCAACCTGAACAGTCAAAGTGATGAAGCTGAAAGTGAAGTTTTGCTTGCTGGCACAATGAACCTGAGTACATTTACAATTTGTGGTGTAGATGTTTCTGTCCACAGCCACATCAGAACTGATTTAAAAACAGGTTTGTTCTCACCCAGAGAGCAGATGCCTTTGTTTTTCAGGAACACGTTGACAAAGGAGTCAACGTTTACATTTAGGTATGCACCCAGTTCTGTGGTCAACTCCCAGTAGCCCTCCTGCAACACACAAATACCACAGTTTGGTTTCATATGTATGCTGGCAACATTCGAGCAGATCCGATAAACTGTTACAAATATTACCGAATGTTGCATCTGGAAGATCTTTTCCCATTTGAGCATCATTTGATGGGCGGCTGTGGCTGGGTGGTAGAGTGGTCGTCTTCCAAGCTGAAGGTCAGCAGTTTGATCCCAGGTCTCACCCATCTGCATGCCGAAGTGTCCTAGGGCAAGATGCTGAACCTGCTGAACCCTGAATTGCCCCCCAATAACAAAGTGCTGTGATTAGATGCACTGTATGAATGTGTGTGTGAATGGGTGAATGTAAAACTGTACTGTAAAGCACTTTGAGGGGTCATCAAGACTAGAAAAGCGCTATATAAATACAAAACCATTTACCAAAACCATTTGATCAGGATATGTCAACACTTCCCTGGAACAACGATCACAGCAAACACGGAGTGAGCGATGACACTCATCGGACATTAAAAACATCCAGAAACGTAGGCACACGCTCATGTTGACGTTCTCTTTCTCTCTTAAACACAAATAATAATGAGGAACACCTGTGCACCTATAGGCCAGTTCACAGTGGACAAGAGAGATGTCATGTCCCAGCAGGTAAAGCACAGGTCTTACTGGGGCAATTAAAGATGTCTCAGTCCAGGCTAATTGTCCCATTTAGGGCTGCAACAAACGATTCAATTTGATAATTGATTAATCTGTCGCTTACTTTTTTCGATTCAAAAATCTACATTTTAACCTTCGTGCAATGTTGCTTTCCCATGTATTACAGATATCGCTGAATTAATAATGAATCTTATACCAGTTTCAGATACCTACAATTTAGTTCTAACTTGTCATAATCCAAGTTCAAGATGTCTTAAATTCATCTAAATTCGATGATGCCAAAAAAATAGGTTTGAACTAGTCAGTTGTTTATGACTAGTCAAAATTAAATTGTGTTTATCGGACACTAGAATGAAAGATTTTAGTATATTATAATATTATTCTTCTGAATTGTACATTTATGAAATAATACAGACATTAATTACAAAAATAGTTTCAATCTCACTATGTCATTACATTTGTTGAAAATTAGAGTTTTGAGTATTTAAAACTGAATCAAAGATATCGTTTTGAATACTTAGAATGATGATATATATATTGTCAAACGTTATCTCCTGAGAGGAGATGCCGTCGCAACGTGAGCGACACAAGGGACGGGATAGGCTGGTGTACTGCCCCCACCTCAGGAGACGCTGCCACAGTGTTCGTCTTATAACAGACCCGACTAATCGATGACAACATTAGTTGCCAACAATTTGAATAATCGATTGGTTGATTAGTTATCGCAACCCTGTATGAATGTACGACGGCGAGCCAGCATGTATAATACCAGGACCCTGAAATGGAAGCAGCGAAATCGAATTAATTTCTCATCCATTATTTTATTATCTACTCGTGCTTTTGACGAGTTGAACGAATTAATGCACTAAGCAAAAGACGTCGCAAACGGATTTCAGAACCATGAATATAAGCTCAGTGTGGTCTTGCGGGTCCCCAGATAAGAATTCAGCAGAACACCGAGGATGTGGACGCTCAGCTGACCCATCTGCAGAAATTATTTGATGCAGTCATTTCAACATGGACCAGATTTTTTTCAAGATGTCTCCAGCAAATTGAAAATACAACATCACCAAGAACTGAGGCTACGGTATTATATGGTGTTCCTTATAAAATGGTCAGTGAGTGTATATATAAACACGTACATACAGATCATAACGTCACCAATGCAGTCCGCTTAATTTCAAATCAGATCTGCCATGTTAAAGTGCAAATAAACGGCAGATGAGTACATTTTATATCGTTTTAGACGCTTTGGAAACCCTGGATTTCCAAACTGAATCTCCACTGCACATTGGTGGTAGTTACAGGTTTGTTACTGAAATGATCCCAACCCCTCATGAAACCAAATTCAAATCCACTAGATCCAGATATTCATTTGGATTTGCAGCAAAATGCGAACACTAATGCACACAATATCAGTCACCTTATCTCTTTCTCTCCATCAAGATCAATGCATTATTTAAAAAAAATATATATATATTGTTTGAAAATATTACAGAAAATGTCAAATTTACAATATATTAAAATAATTCCATCGCTAAGTCTTCATTTTCTCAACGAGAGCCGTGTCAGTATTCAGATTGGAGGTGTTTTAAGCGACAGCTACTTTGTACAGGAGCAATCAAAAGTGTTTTCTGTATTGAAGCATATCTATAAAAAACATTCTTTCAGGACTCACCTGTTGGAAACTTCCCTCTTGTGTCTCCTATCTCCATCACCTCCAACTAAGCGGCGAGATGAACCAAACGGCCTGTTATCCGATAAATCAAGCGGGGCAGGTCCCCCTCGCTCCAATGATTTGCGGACATCCATTAAAGCAGAACTGCACATGATGTGGGCGCGGGCATCCTTCAAACCAGAAAGGCTTATGAGACCAGAGAGGGCTCGGCCACATTCTTCGTCCGGCTGCTGCAATGCTTGGATTAAAGATGGAAATCCTTTCTTTTTCAGAGGTGGTCCTGCTTCTTCAGAAGACATGGCCAAATGATCCCATGAGCTACACTTGCGGGCAATGAGAGGGGAAATGCTGCTGTTGGTCCTGGACAAAGATCTTTCAGTCAAAGATTGATCACGAGGCGTGTAACTATTGCTAACTATTCTACCCGCAAGTTTTCTATCCATCCTTCCATAAAAAACTTTGCTCTTAGGATAAGCAGTTAGGGAGGTCTCACAAGCCATAAAAGGTGGAGGTGGAGGCTGAGGCACCGGAGAGGCTTGAATTGGGGTTTGGGCAAATGGAGATGGTAGAGACCCACAGATCTGAGAGGCTTGACTTGAGTGTAGGGCAAAAGGTGGAGGCGGAGGCGGAGGCAGAGGCACTGGAGAGGCTTGAATTGAGGTTAGGGCAAAAGGTGGAGGCGGAGGTGGAGGCATCGGAGAGGCTTGAATTGAGGTTAGGGCAAATGAAGAATAAACCCCATGAGATCGACAAGGAGGTGGGGGTGGAGGCATCGGAGAGGCTTGAATTGGGGTTTGGGCAAATGGAGATGGTAGAGACCCAGTTGGAGAGGCTTGAATTGAGTGTAGGGCAAAAGGTGGAGGCGGAGGTGGAGGCACCGAAGAGGCTTTATTTGAGGTCCAGGCAGATGAAGAACAAACCCTATAAGATCGACTAGGAAGTGGGGGTGGAGGCATCGGAGACGCTTGAATTTGGGTTTGGGCAGATGAAGATGGTAGAGACCCAATGAACGGAGAGGTTAGCGCAAAAGGTGGAGGTGGAAGTACCTGAGAGGCTTTAATTGGGGTTTGGGCAATGAGTTTTTGTTGAGACCGAAGGATCAAAGAGGCTTGATTTGAGGTTAGCGCAAAAGGTGGAGGGATCGCAGAGGCTTGAAAACTTGGGATTTGGGCAAAGCGAGAATAACCCCCTACAGATCGACGAGGAGGAGGAGGATGAAAAGAGGAAGAAGGGGTTTGTTCCACATGATCCATTGAAGGTCTATCAAAAGGTTTCTCCGCCTCTATTTTGGAGCTGAACATGCTTGATCCTACATAATCATCCGAGCTGCAGGAATCCTACAAAAGAAATGAGGAAAACCAAGAAGAAGTCAGAGCCTCGCTTTTGCAATCAAATGAAAACACTAAACTTGAAACCTCTTGCTCTCACACACGACTACAAGTTGATTGTCATTCAGACACACCACCATAATACTAAACGCTCGGTAATCTTTCCTGCGTCACTAAGGAGTTTCTACAATGATGATCTTGCTCTGGTTTTCTGTTATACTGTATTGTCATATGTGCAGGAAGAACCCATTACTGTATCCACCACCTCAATCCACAAACGTCTGTGTGCACATTAGTTTGCGTATCTCGTGAACTGTTCATCTTATCCGTTTCACGATTGGCAGGTGTATTTGTAATGGCCCAGGGAGATGTGGCATAAGATTTTCTGCGATTTAGACACGTTATTCAATATTAATAACAGGTTAACAGTTGACCATGTCTTTTTCTACGTCCTCGGATACACTACAGTATCGGTCTGCGACTGGGTCAAAGCACGGTTCAAATTTGCTAATAAATCATTTTGATAATATAATTATTGATTTTACCATATCAGACCGACACAGACATTAATGGGTGTCATGGGTGCTGATCTCCGGCATGGCAGCAACCTTCATAGAATTAATATTTGTTTGTTATTTAGCAGAAATGACTGGATGGATGATTACGAATCTTGGCCTTGTCATATTTTGAGAGAACACTTTCTCAGTTAAACATGTATAGATCTTGATGAAGTAAGGTTTAGGGGACTGATGTTTATGAAGTGTATGAAATTCTCTAACCCTAAAAATAATTCTTCAGCTTGTAAAAGCCATTTAGTGACAGTGAGGAGAGGCCAAAGTTTTCTCACAAAGATATTAGTACAAGTTCATGCATGCAAGCACACACTCACGAGCGCGCACAAACACTCTCTTTGACACACACCTCCTGTGCCATGCGTTCGTGTCCGTCTGTCAGGAGTTCTGAATAGACCTATAACAGAGAAAAATGCAGAATTAGATGTATAGATCTTGATGAAGTAAGGTTTAGGGGACTGATGTTTATGAAGTGTATGAAACTCTCTAACCCTAAAAATAATTCTTCAGCTTGTAAAAGCCATTTAGTGACAGTGAGGAGAGGCTAAAGTTTCCTCACAAAGATATTAGTACAAGTTCATGCATGCAAGCACACACTCACGAGCGCGCACAAACACTCTCTTTCACACACACCTCTTCATCCTCGCTTGTATCCAGGCTTCCATCTTCATAATCCCTGCTGAGGGGTCTTGCTTTGATCTTGTGATGAAGGTGAACACAAACGTTAATACACGTCATAATCATCCCTCTTCATCTCCATGGTGACAACACTATATCAGTATCTGTACATTGAGCTAGATTGTAGATAAGTTAGGGTCATTTTCTTCTACCCAAACACGGGGTTGAACCTGTTTTGCGAGACATTTAAAGGAGTTTTGTTGTTTTTGTTGCTACTGGTTTAGCTCAAGCAGGTCCCCTTGAGACTGTTGAAACTGAATGTGTGTGGATCATAGGCTGTAAAAAAAGATGGACGACTTTTGTTTGTTTATTTTGTTTGTTATGTCTAAGATGTGCTTTTGTTTTATGTGCCAGAAAAGCAAATGTGCCACTGAAGTTTATGCATGAAGGGAAAAAACATTTGGAAAAACTCAGGACAGATTAAGCTTGTTACCATGCGTCTGCTTCCCTCTCTCATGCGTTCGTGTCCGGCTGTCATGAGATCTGACTCTGCCTATAACAGAGAAAAATGCAGAATTAGATGTATAGATCTTGATTAATTAAGGTTAAGGGGTCTGATGTTTATGAAGTGTATGAAATTCTCTAACCCTAAAAATAATTCTTCAGCTTGTAAAAGCCATTTAAAAAAGTGAGGAGAGGCCAAAGTTTTCTCACAAAGATATTAGTACAAGTTCATGCATGCAAGCACACACTCACGAGCGCGCACAAACACTCTCTTTCACACACACCTCCTCTTCATCCTCGCTTGTATCCAGGCTTGCATCTCCATAATCCCTTCTGAGGGCTCGGAACTTGTGATGAAGCTGAACACAAACGTTAATACACGTCATAATCATCCCTCTTCATCTCCATGGTGACAACACTATATCAGTATCTGTACATTGAGCTAGATTGTGGATAAGTTAGGGTCATTTTCTTCTACCCAAACACGGGGTTGAACCTGTTTTGCGAGACATTTAAAGGAATTTTGTTGTTTTTGTTGCTACTGGTTTAGCTCAAGCAGGTCCCCTTGAGACTGTTGAAACTGAATGTGTGTGGATCATAGACTGTAAAAAAAGATGGACGACTTTTGTTTGTTTATTTTGTTTGTTATGTCTAAGATGTGCTTTTGTTTTATGTGCCAGAAAAGCAAATGTGCCACTGAAGTTTATGCATGAAGGGAAAAAACATTTGGAAAAACTCAGGACAGATTAAGCTTGTTACCATGCGACTGCTTCGCTCTCTCATGCGTTCGTGTCCGGCTGTCATGAGATCTGAAACTTCCTATAACAGAGAAAAATGCAGAATTAGTAAATCATAAGTAAATCTGCCCTTCCCCTCTGATTAAACTATACACAGTGTGAGATTACCCCATAACCAATGGAACCCAGTAAAGGTGGATCATAAACCTCTGCTTCCATTTCCATTTCTTCATAATCATCATCTTCCATATCCTGAGGAATATTCCAGCTGATGTAGGGAAGGAAGTCCACATCCTCCTCTGCGATCAACTGGGGGATATCTGTGAAACCCTCCTCTGGTTTCGCAGGGTCCTGAAAACAGGGTCGAGGAGTTGGGGTTAGCTGGGTGATAAAAAAACATGATGTGACAAAACCTTAAGACCCAGCACGTGAAGTGGGAGCGGGTCGGGGGACAGACTCCTGCACCGGGTCGGGTACTCGAAGGAAAAATCTGTGTAATGGCCAAAAAATATGTTTGTGTAAATTCATGGGCACAAATTAACTAAACGTTTGCTTTTGCTGGAGAAATCAGATACTAAAAAATGTTCTTTAGTATTTTTAACGTCCACATCTGCTTATACGAAACCAATGAAAGCACCTTTGACCATTTCACCTCCGCTCAAATGACTCACACACACAGGTGCTGCCTTACTTTTCTAAGAACACAACACCACCAAAATTGGAAGAGGCCAGTTTGATGTCAGTGAGTGTGTAAGTAGTATGTGTGTTTCATCTCGTCCGGTCAGGTGACATATGTTAATGGATCCGGGATGGTCCAGATTGGACTTGGAGATAATAATGGGTCACAGGTTGGGTCGGGACGGAGCTTTACGGTGCAGGTTTGCAGAAATGGACCCGCGCAGGAATCTGGGTCGGTGGCTTGGACGTTGTCGTCCTAGATAATTATTAGAGATGAATAATAATATTAATGTGAAAAAGGCTGAAAGTTGCACAAACCCTCTCCTCAATGGCCACAAAGCTGGTGAACTGAGACAGGATGGAGAACTCTTTGCTCAACTCGACAATGTAGGACTTCAACTCCGCTTTCTTCCCCTGGAAAAAGAACAACATGTCGAGCTTAGACTGGACGACACACACGCGCATAGACATCAACACACACGCATCGACATCCACACGCATACGTACACACACAAACACAAACACACACACACACAGGGTTCTACTTCTACTTTAGTGAGGACACTCATCCCCTCCGCCATGTTTTCATCTGTGTTTCATGGTTTGTTATTTAGCAGAAATGACTGGATGGATGATTACGAATCTTGTCCTTGTCATATTTTGAGAGAACACTTTCTCAGTTCAAAATGTATAATTCTCTATGAAGTAAGGTTTAGGGGACTGATGTTTATGAAGTGTATGAAACTCTCTAACCCTAAAAATAAGTCTTCATCTTTTAAAAGCCATTTAGTGACAGTGAGGAGAGGCCAAAGTTTCCTCACAAATATATTAATACAAGTTCATGCATGCAAGCACACACTCACGCGCGTGCACACACACTCTATTTCACACACACCTCATGTTCAGCCTCGTCTGTATCCAGGCTTCCATCTTCATAATCCCTGATGAGGGCTCTTGCTGTGAGCTTGTGAAGAAACTGAACACAAACGTTAATACACATCATAATCATCCCTCTTCATCTCCATGGTGACAACACTATATCAGTATCTGTACATTGAGCTAGATTTTAGATAAGTTGGGGTCATTTTCTTCTACCCAAACACAGGGGGTTGTGCGGGACATTTAAAGGAGTTGTGTTGTTTTTGTTGCTACTGGTTTAACTCAAGCAGGTCCCGTTGAGACTGTTGAAACTGAATGTGTGTGGATCATAGACTGTAAAAAAAGATGGACGATGCATCTCCACTTCCTCCTGTTGTACAAAAATAAGAATATAAGCAAAATATCCCTGATATGGGTTCCAACAACTTTTTATCATCATTTGGACCCAGAGTCGGTGCAGAGGTGACCGTTGTGTGGAGCCGCAGTATCAAGGTCCTGCTGATACACACACTGGACCAATCATGGGTCAGTCTCATCCGTCAATCGATGTTTCAGGCCCATTTTGTCGCATCAAATAACTAATCAAAAACAACCTTACTGGAAAAAACCCTTTAATGAACAGTACTGTGATACGAACAACCTTAAATGACAGAAACCATATTTGAGAAGAATGTATTTAATGTTTACTTTATCTTTTTAATTTGGTTCATGTTTATGACCTATGGCATTAACTTTCTGGGAGCTGTCACACCGTCCATCTTTAGAAACAGTGTGTGTGTGGACTTACTGTGCCTCTCGTCTTCTGCAGCTCACTCGTCGACACCATGGTTTCGAGCTCCTGACCGCTGAGGTTCCCGTGGAGGGTGGCCTGTATATAATAATGATCATTTCAGTCGCTTATCAAGGAAACAATTGCTGCTTTATAGGAATGTTGTATATATAAGAATTTGCAAAACACTATTGTGCATATATTATTTGCCATTTTCCACAATTGGCTAAAGAAACCCAGTGATTTTCATTATTTTTTTATCATTTTATTGACAAAATGAATAAGCTGCGATTCAGTTTGCAGCCTCGTGCTTAAACACCACGTACCTGAGTGCAGTGCGGCACAAAGCCGTAAACCAGGGTGTGACAGTCGTTGAACAATGCATGGAGCTGTTTGGGCGCTTGCACTGGAGTGGGCGCTGTCGGGTTGAACTGCTGCCACTTCACAGACACTGAACTGCAGCCAGGAGCCGCAACACGCTTCACCTGACGGTCCACCTGCCGCCAGAACAGAGGACGTTTCATATTCTGCAAGACGAACGCTGCCACATTTAATGGTTTGTAACAGTAGACATGCACTGGGATCACGTTTTCAGTCTTGCTGTATGGACTTTTAACATATCCCCTGAAATAAAGCTGCATGTGTGAACTGTGTCTATGTTCTGTGTGCATGAATGCATTTTCACAGAAAAAGAGAAATAAGGGTTTTTGGAAAAACTATCCTCAATCCACTTGATGACTGTAATGGTGCGTTTAAAGGTCTTTCTACAAAAAGGTTAACAATCGACAGCTGCAGCTGATTCAAAACCCTGCTGTTCGAATCCTCCCTAACACAATGAAAATGGATCAAATGAGTCCAGTTCTTCGACATTTACTCCTACTCTTCATCTGTCTTATAGTTGTCTTCAATATCCTGCAGTTGGTTTAAAAAGCACTGAGACAAAATATATTCCTTATATCTGTTGTGAGATGATAAACATGGAGGAGCAGCGTTCAGGTTTTAAGCTCAACATACTCCTGTGGACCTCGTCTCACCTTCTCTGACCAGCTGTGTTTGACTTTTGTGTCAAAGAACTCGTAGGCCCCGCCCCCTGCCTGGGCCAGAGCTCTCAGCATATGCTTATTGGCTGTGGGACTGAAACGACAAAGATGAACATACCAAATTAAATACAAACAAGCACACACACGCTCTAGTACTTCGGTGAGGACAGTCATTACCTCTGCCAAGGAAGTTATTTTTGCGTTTCCAATCACCTTTCACAGATGTCTATATACCCACCCCCCCCCCCCTTGACCTATGACCCCTAGACCCCGCTCAGACCTGATGCCGCAGGTGAAGAGGCGGCTGTGCTGCACGTTGTCTCTGAGCAGCTTCAGGGTGAACTCTGCGTTCTGGATGTGGCCATCGGACAGCAGCAGCAGGTTCCTGATGCCACGGGACGGAGGCAGCAGGCTGAGGGCCCTCAGGGGCCGCCAAAGCTCAGTGCTGCCACCCACTGGAGAGACGTTCTGATAGTGGGAAGCGGAGAAGAGAGATTGGGAATTTCTTTACCATTTACCAGCTGAAAATGCCGGTGGTGTCTGAAGTCAGTTTCTGGAATCACCACAATGATTCAAACACAAAGTGTGTTGTCCTGCGTCTCGACTGATGACTAAAAATATTTAAAATGACTGTGGTCTACCGTGATTTTAATAATCAGTTTAAGTTTAGTCCGCATCAGGCATTACAAAATAACCAGGGGAAAAATCAAAGCATCTCTAATTAAGATCTAATACAAATATATTGCTGCTTTTTGTCAATACTACTGAGTATTCCTTTATATTCTTTATAACATTGGCTTCCATGTTGAACTGAGAAAAATAGTGTAATCTGCCAATCACAGCTCACCTTGAGGAAGCTCTCTGCTGTCTGACGAGTCTTAGTGAGCGGCTGCGCTGTCAGAAACGCTTCAGTGTGATCTGAAAATCATAGTTGGTCAGGAAAATTACGACTGACTTAATATTAAGAGAAACTGAACAGGTTTATTTTTCCCTTTATTTCAGGCAGCCAAGTTCATACCATACACAATCTATTAGATTTGATTTTAGCTTTGTCTTTAACACTCAGACACTTTTACTTCGTCTTATCTTGTCCAACTCCTACTTTTTTATGTTTTATCACAATATAGATAAAAACTACAGATGCAGAAAACTGACCTGAGCCAAATAAAACAACATTGAGTCTGATGTTGCTGCCGAGGGCTCTGAGGACCTGGAGGGCGATTCTCTGAGCCATGCGGAGAGACTCTCCGTTCATGGACTCAGACGTGTCCAGCAACAGGAAGACTTCATCGGATTCTGACATGGAACTGACGTCGAAGTCAGGATAGAAAACCAACATGCACGCCTGGAGGAGAGACGGCGATAGGTTGAGGTTAGATATTAGAATAGTGACAGACAGATAGACAGATAGACAGATGGACAGATGGACAGATGGACAGATGGACAGATGGACAGATGGACAGATGGACAGATGGACAGATGGACAGATAGACAGATAGACAGATAGACAGATAGACAGATAGACAGATAGACAGATAGATAGACAGACAGACCTGACTGTCCTTGTCAGGGTGTTTCTCCACCCACATCCTGGGCAGGTGGACCTCGGACAGACTGACTGACAACTGGAAACCCTCCGGACCCATCACCTGTCCTGGCAGCACGGCCACTACTGCCTTACAGTCTGTTCTCTGTGGGATCACACACACACACACACACGCGCATTTATGTTTAAATATAGCAGTAGCAAACAGTTCAGTTCAAAAATATATATATCTTATCTTTTACTATTACTTTTAGAAGTTTTATGTTTTATATCACTTGTTCATTTTGATTTTAAATGTTGAACAATCATATTGGTGTTATTTTGTTTTTTTCCTTTCTTCATGTCACACTTTGTAACAGCTGTTTTGAAAGGTGCTATATAAATGTTATTATTGCTGTTATTTATTAATTTACTGAGCAGATCTTTTGTATTTCAACATGTTAAGTTACACAATTATTGCTATTTTTGCTTTTGGTAGATTTCTCAATCTTTCATTATTATCAATTCATTCACTTGAATGTGAGGTCGACACTTGCAAAATACCTTTTACTAAATAATTGTTTTACTGCAGGCAGACTGTACAACAGGTTCAATATCACAACTTTTTCCTAGACAATATGACCTTGATTTGATTCTTTTGAAAAGAAGTAACCCACACATATGTTGGTTCCTGAAAGAGGAAATAACTGACACAGAGTAAACAGAATGTGAAACATCCAATTTACCTTAACCTTGACTTTGTGAGTGATGCAATCCAAGCTGAGGATTTCATTGGGCATCTCGACTGACATGTCCAGGGAGAACTCTCTGAAAGAAGCAAAAAGCACATGGTCATATGTACATTATGAAAGAAATATATAAGGAAGGAAACTACAGTACTAAACTTCTATTCAGAAGTTTTAATCCACAAATAACTGTAATGAAATATCCCAAAAACTTGACATTAACAAACCTTGTATCTGCTGACTCATCAGTCACACACACTTTTTCCAGTGTGACCTGTCGAGTGATGGAAAACACAGAAAAAACAAGGATAAGAACATTGACAGATGTTTTACTTTTAAGCCCTTTGCATAGAAGAAATCCAGAATTGGTCAATTCCCTTACACATTTAAATATAATTCAATATAATACTATATGGTGATTATTATTATTAACCACAATAGAAATGCGCGAGACAAATGCAGCGCCAGGAAATGACATATCCCCCAAAATATCAATAGGCATCCCTTCACTTCTTGAATAATATGAATGTGAAGTTTTATAAAAGTGGAATCACTTCCCTGTGGTTGTTTTACTTCACCAACCACTGCATTCTCAGTCAACATATAATTTTACATTTTTAAAGGATCATATGAGGCCACTTTGACCTTTGACCAACCAAATCTAATCAATTAATCTGTGGGTCTAAATAAACATTTGTTCCATATTCGAAAGGATTCTTCAGTAGACTTGACCTTTGACCTCCAAATTACAATCAGGTCATCCTCTATACGATCTCTAGCTCATAATAATCAATAATTTATGACCTAAAACAGAAACATTTGGACACAGTTTATTCTTCTGCCAGCATTAAGGTATATTTTGTTTGATATCTGCTGCTATTTCAGTCATTTTTTTATTTGTTGAATACAACAAATAAAACAAGGAGAATAAAGAAAAAAGTTCAGTATTACTCTTCTTAGTTTGTGTTCACTGTTTTACTTCCATTGGGACCTTTAGCTTTTGATGTTTCCTGAGGTCCAGGCTCTCCTTACCTGCGTGGTCTGGTTGAGTGCTGCGCTCTCCTGCCACGGAGCCACACTCCCGGGCAGAGAGAAGAGAATACTCCCGTCCCTGACGATCAGCTCAGACACAAAGGTAACTTTGATGAGGACACTGGCTCCAGGTGGCAGATTGCCCACACTGATGGTGAACACGTCCTGCAGATAGTACAACACGTTTACATCAGAACCAGCGTGAAAAGATTTAGAGCTGATGATATGTGACGAGGTTGGATAATAAAGATGGACGACACGACAGCTCCCCCAGAAAAGAGGCCAAATCATCTGGATCGCCCCCTAATGGCTGGCTTTGGTATAGGTCATAATCCCAGCCTCCTCCGTGTTAGCAGATGGTCCAAACTAAGAAGTCCAAGTTAAATATTGTTTTAATGTTTCTATTAGTTTGTTTGTCATTTGATTCTAATGGATGAAACATTAAAATCTGAGACTGACTCGCGATTGGTCAAACAAGTGTATCGCTAGATACTGAAGCTCCGAAACAAGATGGCTGGATATTTATGCTTTATTTTTAAATAGTTGGAGTAAGTAAAATCGTGTCATCCATCCTTATTGACAGTCTATGGGGTGGACATACGGGTGCGTCCTGATCCATGAGATATGCTCCATGGCCTTTCTCAATAGCCTGTTTGTACTCCTTACGAGCCGTCTCTTTCTCCTTCACCTGAGAAACAGAAACAAAAACAATATTAAATTGGGTTTGATAATAATCCTTTATCCTTTGTGTTCTGGTGGGTGAGGGTGAGGTTTGCTGCAGGGCCTAATACGATGACTACTTGATGACTACTAATGATGAGTGCAACCACTGAGCAGTCGACCAGAAACGTTACCTGTCATCACATGAGGCTCAAAATGTATAAAAGCAAAGCAGAGGAAATCGGGACAATCTTGAGATATCATGTTTACCTTGACCTTTGACCACCACATACAATTGAAAAGATTCTTTCCAGGTGTTATTCAGATAACACATTCACAAGACATAAAAAGGTTACACCTCCAAATCTTCCAATCAGGTAACCTTTAGTCTAAGTGAACCTTTAAGTTAAATTTGAAGATATTCCCCTCGAGGGGTTTCTGAGATATCACATTTAGAAGGTTAAAATGTCCCTTGTGAGGTCAAAGCACCCTAGATTTTCTTCTGTGAGTCCAAGTTAACGTTTGAATCAAATTTGAAGAAAGTCCCTCAAGGAATTCTTGATATATCGTGTTCACAATAATAAGATGGACGAAACAAAATGAAAACAAAAGGCATCTGGCCACTAGGTGTCACCGATACGACGGCATAAAAATGAGCTAATGCATCACTTTTATACTGAACTGATGATGTGATAAAATGTATGCAAACTCCCAATGCATACTTTTTTATCTGGTTTTCATTTAAACAAGAAACAATGACATCAACAGTAAAATGTAAAATAGTAAATCATATCATGAAATAGAATCATAAAGAAACAAAGTTCTGAGGTTTATAAAGCAGTCAGTAAATACACGTTACCTTTCCCACGACGTGTTTCCCATTTATAAAAGCTTCAAATCCACATACAGCTGCAGAATCATCCAATGGGAAAACATACTTGGCCTCAATTGACACGGAGCTGTTGTTGGTGTATTCTTGGAAAATGATGACCTACAAGAGGAAAGAGGAGAAATGGGATGTGAGGCCATAAACTCAGCAGGCAGCCAAACGTGTTATCCACGACTCTGATGCATTGAAGCAGGTTGAATCAAATCATCGGATCATTCAACCCAGAGCAAAAAAAAAGGAAAAGAAACAAAGTAAAACAGTTATTTTTCACCTGAGACAGCAGATCTATCAGTTTGCACTTCACGTGGACAGACTGCAGGGGGAGCCGCTGACCAGAGCTGTCCAACAGTCCAGCCTTCACTTCCTCCAGAGGGTTTTTAACGTCCTCGATCGCAACGTCCTCTGAACTGAGCACTGCGCACACACAGACACACACAGACACACACAAACACAAAACTGTCAAAGCTCTATTATTAGAATTAACACCCTGCAGTTGTATGGGCCCACCAATCAGTTCAGTAACTTTTTTTTCCAGATTCATGAGGTCATTGTGACCTTTGACCAATGAAATCTAATCCTGGTCTAGATAAATCCATTATCATATTTTTGTATCTTGACTGAAAAGCCTGGTTCATATACTTTCTTTTTATGTTATCTTTCTTATTATTTCTTTCTTGTTTTGTTCTGTGTTGCTTTATTCTTATGTATTTTGTCAGGTTCTTTGTAACCTTCTTTATATGGATGCTATAGACAAAAGGTTTGTTATAATTAATTAATATATCTCTGGGACAACAGGTCATAATTGGAGGGAATTCCCTCAAGGCAGACTTGGGACATCATGTTCAAAAGGGGATAAACTCTGTTTGGTGGCGTTTCACCTTTAACTGCACAACTGAAATCAGTTAATCTGTGATTCCAAGTGAACATTTGCGCCAAATTTGAAGTAAGTCACTGAAGGCCTTCATGATATATGGGGTTTAGCGTATTAAGAGTACAGGGTATTGTTACGTGTGTACATTGCTAGCAGGACCCTAAACGACCTTCATCATCTGCACAAGGTTGAGATTGTAAAGACGGTCCGAACACTCCGAGATGATTCTAGCCACCCACTGTTTCTTCTGCTGGAGGCAAAATCCACAAAGATGCTGGAATAGATTTTTTTTATCTCTGCTGCAATCTGCCTTATAAATTACTCATTGTGATTTATTTGTATTGTCAATCTACTCATTGTTATTTATGTGCATTGACCTCACGTGATTACTGCTGGTTGTACAACTAATTTCTCCTCTGGGATAAAACAGATACGTTTATCCTTGATAATGTATGTTGTTTCTATACAAAGACAAATTGCAATGAATAAACTGCCATCCCTGTACTCTGATATGCTTCCCAGGTGTTTTGGTCTCACCTTGGAGAGACGGAGGCGGACACGGCTCAGCCGAAGTGTCGACAGCAGGACTGAACTCCCTCAGCTCTTCTCCCTCGATGCTGAACTGAACCACGTACTTCAGTTTCACTTGATCAGGACTGTACACCACGTACTCGTCATCCTGTAGCACAATCGGGGTTAAGATATATAAATATATATTATTTCACACTAGACATCTTCCACTTACATACACAGTTGTGAACACAACTTTGTGTTCACAAACCAAACAACCAAAGGTAATAATCGTTATTTAATGATTGTTAGTTTAGGAAAAACTAATTGAGGGCAGTTCATTTAGAGGTCACACGCACGCACGCACGCACACACACACACACACCTCGAACTCAGAGTGAGTGTTAGGGGTGCAGCGGACCCCGTGCACACTGTGGTGACCCTCGGGGGCTTTGGTCAGTGTGACGTCTCTCTTGTGCACGTTTCTGCAACTTCCCAGCGCCACATCACACACCAACAGCAGCCGAGACCCGTCTGACACACTGGGCCTGGAGTATTTCAAAGTGGTGCTGTGGACAGAGAACAGAAGACTGAGGAACACAGGTTTAATTCGTTTATGACCTTTACTGCAGCCAGCCACCAGCACAGGTGTGCATCTTGCATGCTTTTTTGTAAGGTTATTTTTTTTTTTTTTAAGGTTGTTTCAATGTATTATAGAGATTGAAAGTTCTCCATAATACATTGAAACGATATTAAACTAAGATATAATATCGTTTTCTTCATTTTTGTGTCTGTATTAATGGAGAAATTGCTCCATTTCTGGCTTGTCGGTGATTTGCAAGGCATTCTGGGAAATTCTTGTACCCCTCGGTTTGAAGTTGGCTCCACTTCTTTATGGCATCTTTATGAACACATCTTTGGAATAAACCACGTCAGTTTCAGATTCTCCACTAACCTGACGGCATCACTGAAGTAGATTCCACTGCCCAGATAACCAACGTCTGTTCTCTCTATCCCATGATGCTCCACTCCAGCGTGAGGCAACAGCAGACCACTAAAAAAACAAGAGGGAAAATGTTGAGCTACAAAATTAGAGTATCATTTATCACATACAGTATATGTTATATAATTATATACATAGATATATATGTGTGGATCTTACCGAGACAGGATTCCTACAAAGTTACTGGGGCTGGATGAGTGAAGAAGCATCTGAACGTTCCCAAGCTCGCTCTTAAACGACTGAAGCTCCACCCCGCGGCCGACTCGCAGAATCTGCTGAATCTGCAGTTTGCTGAAGAGCACGAGTGGAAACATGGACAGTGAGACGCTCCACACATTAACCGATAAAAAACTACAAGGATGGACCTGACTGATAATGTGAGCTCTGACTTCCTGCGTGGACAGTAACAACTTTATGGCAAATAGCGCTGCAGCTCTACGAGAAATCAAAGCAGCAAAACATTGAATGAGAGATCTCTTATGTTATTATGATCTTTGGTATTATCTTTTCGTCACAATTGTTCATATTGCATTTCAATTCAACAAATCATATTTAATACTTGCATTTGCAACAGCTGGAGTGTTGCATAAGTTAATTAATAAATAATAAGGCAAGTATCCTTTGTCTCCCTTTTTTTGCTGGTTCTTCAAAAAATGATCTGAGCTGTGAGTTTTTTTATATGTTGCACTAATAATAAATTAGCTCCATTCTATAGAGAGTAAGGACATAACATGGGCCTTACTATGTATAGATCAAGAAAATAATTTATGATAAAATTGTATGATATGAAATAGCATTTTTTAAATAAAAAAATGTAAGCAGTGCCCTTTTTGGGGGTATATACAGTGGACGGACAGGGTGAGCATCGCTCCTTCAGTGCTTTTCTTTCACATCTGCAGATGGCTTTGTGAACAGATGTGTGTGTTGTACGTTACCTGCCCGACAGCACAGATGTCACGGCCTGAAAGTCAGAGCTGCCGGGGGGAACGGTCTCAATGCTGCACCTCAGAGCGCGGTACTTCCCCAGACTGGAGGGGGCGGGGCCTCTCAGAGACATCTCACTCACGTTCAGGATGTCTCGAATTAACTGGACAAAAAAAGAAACAATTGTGTTCACTCCAGCCTGGATACGCACGAGAGCTGAGCCGAGTTTATGGACATGAGAAAATTATGTATATTTTTGGGTCCAAATTGTTTAATATTACATCAGTTTGACAGAAAAATGTCAACTTTGGAAAATTATGTGTTCGTATGGTTAAAAACACATCATTTTCCATATGGGACTTTATATTTTTTTAGTTTTTCTTGGGTTCAATATGTTGATATAATATGTCAAAGTATTAAATTATTTAATTAACCATGCAATGCATGTAATGAACATATTACACAATATCAGAAAAATCATCAAGAGTGTTTTATTAAGAGGAAATAATACAGTTTGGCCCACCGATGCATGTAAAACTGACACTTTGTTGTTTTTTTTGTTCATGTTCCACAGGCCATATTTAACACTGAACGTTTCTTTTTGAGTTCCTGTGTACAGTGCATTGTGGGAGAATTCTGGCCGAAAATACTGTCTTTGGTGTATGAACGCACCAAAGATTAAAAACCTCCTTTTAGACAAAACTGCTATATGCATCACATGTTGTATATAAAGATTGCCCCCTGGTGGATGTGTGTAATATAGATCATGAACTTCATGAGCCATGTTGGTGGATGGGACATGGACCAAATAAAACAATAGAAGCACATGTCAACTAGTTTTTCTGGAAGAGAGTTTCAGATTTTCTCATTTTAGTTCTTATGTTCATGATTATGATAAGTTTGGTTATTTGATGCTATAAAAACAGGGTTAAATTGTCATGATTGGTCGAACGTGTATTTCCATGAGACCTCGATACTTTGACTCCGAGAAGGGCAAGATCTTTCTTTACGGTCTTTGATATGCAAATAAAATACTGTTTGGCTCTCTGTGTCCCTGTGCCTGTCTAAGTGACTGTCCATGAGTTGTGCATGTGTGTTTTGTCTATGTTACCTGACAGAGGTCCAGTCTCTGAGAGATCTCCTTGAGGTCCTGCCGTGAAAGTGGACTCCCTTGTGGCAGCAGATTGTTAATCTCGTTCATGAGAATCACCGTCTCAGAAAGCTTTCCCTCCTTCAGCTTCCTCTGGGCCTGAAGCAACAAGCCCTCCGCCCTGCTCACCTACACACACACACACACACACACAAGGCATCGTTTACAAGTGTATTTCAACAGTCTTTTCTGTAAACAAAAGGCTGAATTTCAGGGGGTCCGACACCTGATTGGATTTGACAGACCAGTCCAGAGAACCTTACGTCATTGAGGCTGAGCTTGCTGATTGGAACGCTGAGGAGGAGGCTGAGTTGGCCGAGGGCTTCAGTCCACAGCAGCTCCACAAAGACGCCCACCTCCCGCGATACACATCCTGTGTTCAGTTTCTCCTCCAGCAGCAGCTGTCAGTATAACAAGTCACGTCTAAATCAAATGACCGGCTCATTGCATCACAGACCCTGCTCAGACCTGATCACGAGTGGGACCTGCTACAGTTAGATTTATATAATGCATTCATGTATTTGATAGAGACAGTGCCATTAATCAAAAGGCAAAATACTGTAAATGAGCCAGATAGTAAACTTCTATAAGGGAACATGAAATGAAATATCTTTAATAATTAAATATCCGTTGTTGTTTTTTTTCTGTTTGTGTATCAAATTGCTTTAGTTGTATATTTGTTTTGGGAAGGGGAGGGGAGGGGAGTGTGGGGGCTGTAATGTGTGTCCTCACCATTTGGCTGTCTGATATGTTATACTCTCATTTCTTATCTATGAGGACTATTGTATATTAAGTCTTGTTTTGAAATTTCTACAAATAAATCATATATATATATAAAAAAAATAAATAATTAAAGATATCTGTAGATAATTAATTTGCTTTAAAACGCAAACTATCTAATCTAAATGTACAACAAAGCCATGATGCAAGAAGCAAAAAAAAACATGATTATAGGTTAATATAAAAATTAAAACAGTACAATGCAGCACTCAGATACAAAACAAAGCCACAGATTCAAATGTAAATTAAATCACAATGATCATAATGTTCCAAAAGTATTTTCACTCCTCTCAGTGACCATACTTAGATTTCTTTGTGGCCACGATATGAACAGCTTGCACTTCCATTATGTGTTGTTTCCTGCTGCTGTACTTGTCTGCTTGGTTGTGAAGTGTGTGTGACCGGTTCCATCAAACCAGGGAGCAGCAACCCTTCTCATGATTGCTTTATTGTCCTTGCTTTGGATAAGACTCTAAGCTAACTATGTAACTGTGCAGTGAGTGTGCTGAACCTGTTGCAGTGGGAAGGAAGCCAGGCCCAGGGACTGTGGAGGGATGCTGCGTCTCGGCTGCAGACCAGCAGCCTGCGAAGTCTCTCTCAGCGCCTGGTACACGTCTACAGCTTCCTCAGATGTGGCCAGAAACACCAGCTCCTTCTGTTAGCACAGAGACAGGCTTGTGGTTTTATGCTTCTCCAACAAGCAATTTTTTCTTCTACTTTAGTAGAAACATGAGTCGCACATTTTAATCACTTGTCCCTCTGATGGGACTAAAAATAGACTTTCTGTCTCTGAAAATGTTCTAAACTGATAAAGGGGACATTCTGGCAAACATACATTTTATGTATCTGCAGGATTATACCAAGCAATATATGACAGACAGCATGTTTTAAAAACAAATATTTTTTTTGTATAAACAATTCACAAATATATATCAATATTAAGTCTTCGATATTGTTGTTTGATGTATGTTATGCAACAGACAAAAGAATTAACAAATAACAGAAGCACAGAATCATGAGTGAAATTGTATAAAATTCAAACCAATGACTTAAAACACATTTACATAAAGATGAAGCCCAGACAAGCAGTAAAACTGCTCAACAGTGATATAACAGATGTGTGCAGAGGTGACTCTAATGACTCTGTTTTCTATATTAAGCTCACATTCATTACATTGCTTAATTGCTTACTAGGGACATCTGTGACCTATCATGCAGAACAAGTAACATACAGGAGACTTTATACCTTTGCTTCTACATCACTCTTCCAGCACTGGACGACACAGTACTGTCGTCCTTTCTCTCCTTTAAAACTCTGCAGCTCCAGCACACACAGAGTGTTTCTGTTTATCTAGAGAAGAACATATATTTTGTTAGTAAAAGTAATTATAGGGACATGATAGCAGCAGTGGTGGATATATTAAAAAGCAGCTTTACCTTTTCAAAGATTGAATATTTTGCCACTTGAAAATCCTTCGGATACGATGGAAGATCAGAATCAGTTTCGGTGTAAATTCTGTGAAATTTAATATTGACAAAAGTGCAAAGGTCAGCTACATGGTAAAACAGTTTTCTGCTGAAATGTGTGGGCAGTGGATATTCTTCAAATGCATCTTTAAATGGATGCCACTGAAATTTAACACTTTTAAATACGTAAAATTAACTAGATTTGTCTGGAATTTCTTGGCATAGTTTTGAACCACTAGGTTCCGTTATGAGCCATGTTGCACCCAAGAAATGCCAAATTTATAAAAATGTAGGAAGAAATGTGATATTTAAGACCATTATTGTGTTGAAACACAGTTATGGTGTTTGAATAGACTTTTCAGTGAGCAGTGTCGCTTTAAATCAAAAGAAATCAAATAATAAGATAACATACGTATCAATATCACAGCAGATCAACACTGGAGGAAACATTAAAAACTAAAAATATCTAAGAAATGTTTTTTAGAGGATAGGAGGGAGGGGTTATCGCCTGTAAAATGTTTTTATTGTGTGCCATTGTGTCCGTCATCTCTGATGTTGAAGAGATCATGATCGTTTATCACACCTGAACTTGTCCAGGACTTTCCCGCTCCTCCCTGGAGTCTTTGGGCACGGAGTCAGACCGACAGAGTCCACAGGCGTCGCTTGACCTTTAGGAAGCTCAACAATCACTGCTGCTCTGGACACTGGGTTGAACAGTATGAAGCACAACAGAAACAGTTACTCAGTTAACCTCAAATACTCTGCAGGAGCTGCATTTGAACCTGAAAACACACACTATGTGAATGATGTGACGGATTTGCTAATAACGCACTTCACAACAGGCTTATCACACAACACTGCTGCAGGTTTGAATTAGCACTCAGGTAAATCTGCATGTGGAGGAATAACAATGCTGCAAACACCTGATAAGCAAACCCAACCTTTATTTGACCTGATGTTGTGACACCAGCTGACAGAGTGTTTACACTGCAACAATGAGGAAACAGAAGTAGGAGGGGGAAGCTATTGAGCCAGATTTGATAAGTAAAGAAACTCATGACCTGTTTCTGTCCAATGTGCAAATAAAGGCATTGTCAGTGATCGTGAGTCACTGTGCTGGAATCCGCTGAAGAGCTGGTTTGGATCTGGCTTGTGAAACTGGTTGAGACAGTACAACGTGTACACAGTGAAGGATTTAACATCCCTCCACCCACAATTGCATTAACAGATACTGCAGAGTCTCTACATTTTAAAACAAGTGTGACATATAAACAGATACAGCATATATTGTGTATTTGGTATCAGGAGCAGTAGTGTGATGTTACAAAGTACATTTACTTTGTTACTGTGCTTAAGAACAGTTTTCCTGGATCTGTACTTTACTTTTCCCTTTTATCCCACTATATATATCAGGAGATATATGTACTTTCTACTCCACTAAGTTTTTACAATGCATATTACTTCTTTAAAGAATTCAATCATGAGAAGGCAATTGGACAGATAACATCCGACCTCCTTTGAGGAGAGCAAAGCTGCAGCAACAGCATCAGTGGTGAAGGAATCACCACTGAGGTAGGGAATACGCTACACTCAGGATCTTAAAAAGCAGGTACTTACTTTTACTCAAGTAGAAAAGTTGACATGGTACTTTTTCCTTTTACTTGAGAACATTTCTGACAATTTGTTTGTACTTTTAGTTCAGTAAAATGCTGGGAGTACTCCCTCCACCACAGATTAGGTTTAGGATGCTTCACCCTGCAATTTCAGCACATGAGTTATGCCCATGAAATGAGTCTGAAAACACTGAGCACTTAGTGTCTGCTCATGTTCAAGACATCATTAGTCAAAAATGCATTATGGAAGAGAGTCAGCTCCGGAGGCTAATTAAAGGCTAATTAGCATTGACTAGGATCGTGGTACAACCACTGTTATATTTAGGAACCAACACAGAGATGTGATGTCATTTATTTTGGGTTTTACTAATTTACTTGGCTGTAGAGCTTAATCAAAAAATGGCTGGCTATTCATCAGCACCTGTCTGTGTGTTTTTTGCTTAAATCTTTTTTATTGTAATGTGATTGCCTTTTGGTTTGTTTACACACTTGATGTCACACCGCCGTGAACTCTGGGTAATCCCCTTTAGCAAACCTGCAGAAATGTCCACTTAACTAAAGTTTGCGAGATCCCTCAAACAGTTTATGATATCACAGAATTAAAACCAAAGGAATTCCATCAGTTTGATAAGAATTACAAAAAATGTCAGAAACCATCTTTAATAAAAAAAAATGTTTTTAAGATTGTTCCATGTCCAATCTGCTAGCATGGAGGAAGGGGGGCCTTAATTCAGGTGGCACATGAGATGTTTTGGCTTCATTTTTGGGAACACGTGTTGTCGTTCATGTTTAGTCGATGGTTTCAAGTGTATATATTGTGTTTGTAAAATACGAATACCAACATTTATAAAGGGAAACAAGTACAACTTATAAAATAAAATACCGGGAGATGAGAACGGAGCAGGCTTCAGTGAGGAGAGAGGAAGAGGAGGCGAGAAGGCAGCAGGAGGAGAAGTATCCAGTTTGAATTCCTCCACAGGCAGAAGGGTTCCTCTTTGCAGACATCCGTACACGTAGTCCACCCCGACCACGGGCGTCTGGTGCTTCTGGATGCTCCGCAGCCTGTTGCAGCTCAGGTTGGACACGTCACTGGTCACTATCAGAGTGCACTGTGGGAAACACCAGAGGAAGTTGTGCTTTTTGTCAACAAACATTTCCGTGAGCCTGCTTTGCTTCTAGAGGGCGGTGGATATAAACTGGATCTACTATTGGAAAATAATAATATTACATTTTTAGTAAACTAAAGTCCAGTCTAGTTTAAGGATCTCATCCACCGACCTGTTTATTGACCACAAAGGAAACGTTGCCTCCGTTCTCCGTCACTGCCGACTTCAATTTCTTCTTCTCTTTGTAGGACAAATTCTTCAGGTCCAAGAGCACAGAGGAGTTCTCAAACACAGCCATGTCTGCAAGGATAGAACACACATGAAAATTAGTCATCAGAACGTACTGCTCTGTTTGGGAATAGCAGGGAGGTTTTGAATCACCGTCACCAAGGAGGATATGTTGTCGTCTGCGTTCGTTTAGTGAATGCTAAAGATTACGCAAAAAATACAGACGGATTAACACGACACTTGGTACAAGGATGTGTTATGTGTCAGGGACGAACTCATTTTTGAGTTCTTTCACAAAAATAACTTGTTTTTGTGCAGATCTGGATCAGGGGGCGGATCCAGGACGATATGATGCTTTTTTTAGTTTGACATTTTCTTTGATTTCTCAGAGAATAATTCATGGATCCTGATAAAGAAAAACACATTTTTGAGGTTGACTGATATTTATAAGAAAATATTTATTTATCAAAATAAGAATGTAGATCAAGTGCACTCTCTTGAGAGCTATTCTTTTATCGTCAGAATATTCATTATATTACTATATTTATTTATTTTACCATTTTTGCTTAGAATCAAATACACACACATATGTTTGAGTAGCTATCCTTATAAGGACTTTGCCTTAACTTCCATTCATTGTGGACAACCTAACCAGAACCTCATCCCTCATCTTAACCAATTCATACCTGACACTCATCTAACCCTGGACTTTACATACACTTACATTACATAAATAACAACTACTCCCTAAACCCTTAACTTAAAGGGCCCATATTGTGTCAAATTAATGTTCTGGGCTTTTACAATCCGGAATTACTTGAAGGGGCTCAGAAGGTAACCTATGAGTATGAACACAGTCCCTCCGTACTTCCTCTCCGCATGATGTCATTGTCATCATGGAATCGCACTCTTCTCTCAGCCCCGACCAGCCGGTACCAGTCCAGCCTCCGAACCCAATCAGAGGAGGGGCTCATAAATAATTAAAGAGGCAGGCAACACCCTGTTGACTCTGCAGCTCCAGAAAGAGGCAGATGGGTGGACATGGAAATACATATTTCAGCAGTTTTTTTGACTTTAAACCACGGATATATCATCTTAGAGGTACCAACACCTCAAATTAAGTCCCAGGGAGATGTAAATGGGCCCTTTAAAACTAGCTTAACTACTGACCCTTAATCGGCTTTCGTCCCCAACCGACTGGTTTATATATATTACGCACTGACACACACAAACACACACGCACGCACGCACGCACGGACACACACACCCACACACACAGATGCGGAAGTGAAACTGCACAAAAAGCGTCCACAACATATTAATATTAAATTATATATATATCATATTAAAGAAACATGATCCACTTAACATGGCTGTCTATTGGACTGCAGTTAACTAAAAAGACAAATAAAGACAGAACCATCAGAATCATTTCTGCAACAATAGAAAGTGAAAGTAAAGCAGCGTCATCTAACGTCTGCTTATAAATATAGACACTGAGGTTTATTCTCACTGTAAATGTGCAGCTGCTCCTCTGACTCCTCTTGACTTCGCAGCTTCTGTCAGAAAGTTGAGGACATGGAATACAGGAAATAAGGATCCGTCACTTCTATGTGCGTGTGTGAGTTCATATTACACAACTTCCAGTCTCATTTCAAAATAAAAGCTGCTCACGCTTAAACTTGAGATTTCAATATACTCAAATTAGTTTTTCCCCCTAAATGTAACCTATTTTAAACTCAGAATTCTGAGAAGAAAAAAAAAGTCAGAATTCTGAGTTTAAAGTCAGACTTCTGAGATTAAAGTCAGAATTCTGAGATTAAAGTCAGAATTATGACTTTAAAGTCAGAATTCTGAGATTAAAGTCAGAATTCTGAGAAAAAAGTCAGAATTCTGAGTTTAAACTCAGAACTCACTTATTTTTTCCACAGTGGCCCTAATCCTCTTCCGTATATTTGTCTGTTAAATTTAGAGAGAACTTTATTGAAACAAACAGAAATTCACTTTTTACACCAGTAGAGAGTCACATAAGAATGAAAAAAACAAAATCGAATAAGTGTTGGCAGTAAAATAAAATAAAATACGGATTTCATTCATGCACAGAGATATGAGACATATTCATATATACATATATAAATATATAGTTCTATAAGTATATAGGCATGTATAGTATACAATGTTATATTAACATAACAATGGTACATTTGAAGGTATACTTATGGGAATTATATAACTGGTATATGTTGTAAAGATAAGGAACATATGAGTGATGTGCAACATAGTAATGGTGAATGGGGATATACTGTGGTTTACAAGTTATGCCACTAGCACACTTTTTGTCCCTGCACACTGAACTTCATGTCTTAAAAATATATATTATTATAATCATCATAAACTTATTTGTGTAGCACTGTTGTAGGAGGATTTAACAGCAATAAAACATCAATGAAGCAATATTGCATATAAATATATATCTATATCTCTCTCTCTCTCTCTCTCTCTCTCTATATATATATATATATATATATATATATATATATATATATATATATATATATATAATAGTAAATTATATTGCTAATTTACTCAACCTCCGTTTGAATTTTGTTCCAACTGAGAATCCATCAGTCCTTTCCAGGGTTTTACATTGAAAGGAATTTGAAAGCTTCCTGTTGTTTTCCTGTCAGTAACAGTAGCTTGACAGAGTCTGAGTGGGTGTGTTGACTTCCTGGTTCAATATGTCCTGCTCTATTCCTCAGGCAGCCACAGGGCCCTACTGCCTTCCTCTGGATGAACTGTTGTACTGCAATATAAACCCAAAGTAAAGTGGGTGTGCAGGCTCCATTAATCACTGTGGGTAATTAGTGGTGACGATACAGCTCAGCAGCTGCAGTAAATCCTCTGTATGTGTGTAAATGAACCAATAACCTCAGGGTTTAAACCCGGCTGAGGCCCAGGTGACGCTCACACAGAGAAGTGACTTCAGGAGCAGATACACACTGAACCAAACTGCAGGGGGACGGAGAACAGGTCATTTCATGTGTTATAATATTTATACAGATTTAATTCATGACGTTTTTCATTCATTTTTATCCAAACATCTGTCATGGAGAGGAAGAAAATTATCATTTAAAACGTGTTTATTGCTGAAACATTTAATTCAAATTTAAACCTAATTTTAAGATGTCATTTTATCTTTCTATATTACAGCAAAATCTCCTCTGAAGACGACACTGAGTGATTTCTGAACAGACAGATCATTAATCCTACCAATGAAAAATAATGACATAAACAAATACAACTTAATTTCAATGTTCTGTTTGTCTGCTCCATTAACTCTGTTGTTAACAACCCCAAAATATAAGGCTGAGATCTATGATTGAAATCAATGAAAATATCCCTTTAATGTGCCCAAACTGGGTCAAACAGTTCCATGGAGTTTATTAGATTATGACTCTTCAGATATGACTCCTGTGATCCACAGGGGAAATTGTGACTTTACAAACTTCAATCTTTTGCAACCATCATGTGACAATAAATATAAAATAACACCCCGACAGGTTATCATACATTGACTGTATTAAGTGGAAAAAACACTAAACACAAACAAAAAAGAACCAACATTCTTCCTCTACTTAATCACATAGTCACTGAGACAAGGTCACTGCAGTTGACTGTGAAGCCTGAGTGCTTAGAGGAAACTCTTCACTTAAACACTGGGTGCTTCAACCATTTTTTTGTTTTATTGTTATGCAGACATAATGACGAAAACTCTTGAGCTGTGATGCTCCAAACTGCACATTTAAGTGGCCTCTTCAGTTTGTATGGGTCTGTTGCAAACAATACAAATATTTGTTTTTTTAATCATTTTTCACAGACCGGCTTTGCCAATTGTTAGAGCTTTGTGACGCATGAGTCCATAATCTTACAGCTCCTAAAAATTATTTAATAATCAAAGAGCTTGAGAGAGAAAAAGAAATGAAGTGCTGAGAGGATTAAACAGTTGGTTTTGGGCTGTCCTCTGCTGTACATTTGCAAAGCAACACAAAGTCGCGTATTTGAATCTGTTTGAATATATAGTATTTAGTGGAACTTCTGCACAACTTGTACATGAGGCTGCACCTTCGAGGAGCTAAATGTCATCTTTTGCTTTTGCTGCACAGCAAACGTTAGCATAAACATCTGTTTACTCACCAGTCTGGCAGAAACATTGCGAGTTCAGCACCAAAACTTCGTCCCTATGCTTGCCAAGCGCTGTCAACTCTTGTTTTGCTTCTATTTCTATAATTTTATATGCTGTGCTTCTCCTGCATGAGTCAGTCTAGCTGCAGTCTGCCCTGAAGACTCAGCTCTGTTCAGAGGGCGTATTGATTATAACCTCTTTTCAAATAAACGCAACAATGGCTGAAGTTCTTGGCAAGCGACCACCACCATAACCACCACCAGGAGAGAAACAACCTTCAGCAGCATTAAAACTCACTTCCTGTGGCTCCTTCATGTTCTGAGTTCTTGCAGCCTGTTATTTCCGAAAAGAATGTGCCCCTTGTTTACAGCAGTTTATTGAATGTAAAAGGAGACCCAGTGTTTTTAAAGTTTAAAGTTTCTTCTTTATTAAAGAAAAAAGCTAAAACCAAATGTTTCAGACAGAGGCTGAAAAGAGGAGCTGCAGCAAGGAGAGTGTTAATTGTGTTTATTATACATTATACATATATAACGTTATTATTATTATTATTATTATCATTATTATTGTACATCTAAAAACCCAAGGAAACCTTACAATACATCATAAATAAATACATGGACATTTTAAGTAAAACCAAATGTTTAACTTAAAGCAAGCACAGATCATTACAACATATGAAACATGAGAATAGTTAAAAAGTAGATATAATATTAATCATACAGTATTCATGAATCAAATCTGAACATTTGAGCATGAACACATATTCTTTATATAACTCCAATTGAAATATGAACCTAAAAATGTATACGTCTGCTGTTAATTTGGCCTCTGTAAAGGTGACAATATCTCTAGGGAATAAACTAAACAGGCAGCTTGACAATTAAAGAAACTCCTTTGTGATTTATTGGTAATTATCTTGTCAACACTTGACCTAACTTGGATACCATTTCAAAATTCAAGATTTACTCTGAAGTCAGTGTAAGACTTGAGACATCCAACTCAACAAGTCTGATAAAATTCCCAAAACCAAAAATGTGTGCTTCTGTACTTTGCAAGGATTCATCTTATCTGTGGTACAGAGCAATGACTGAGCTGTGAAGCACATGGCAGCAGTGAAAACAGAAACTATAAACAGTGTGGATGAACTGTACTTGTACCGATATGCACGTCCCAACACAGTGGGGCCACAGGAAAGGATTTGGCAGGGAAATGTAACACCACTAGCCTGGTCAATATTGATGGCGTGAGCTGGAGATGTGGGAGTAGCTGCATCCAGGAATATTTCTGGAAGACGAATTGGACCGTATTCATCACGCTGGAAAGAAAACAGCGTCGGACAGAGAAAAGAGCAGGCGGCCAGTTCATCAAAATAAGACCATCCTGTCTCCTTGCGACTGCTCAGAAACCTGACACCAGAATTAAGTCAACACCGAATCCCACACTCACACTTTCACATTCCAGTGGGAATTCTCACAGCCGCCATTCCTGCCTGCCAGGGCTTGCATCATCAGGTACCAGAACCCTCCAAAGCTTCTGAAGAGCTACAGAGAGATGAAAGTAACAGCGATCCAACTGAGAATATTCTGAGTCACCAGCAAACCCCGAGACAAAGAGTGAAGGATAGAGGGCTGCGAAATTACTGTATTGTGTTCTCTGCCTTATTGCACCTTTTGGACATCAAACTAAAAGAAAACACATTTTCATATTCACATCTTCCTCTGTATCTGCGTGTCGGTATTTTCCCCACAGATACAATCACGCCTTAGCTCTCCCTAATAGAGGTCTCACATCGCTCTCAACATCTTTTTTCCCTTTTCTGATTCCAGCAGTAGCAGACGGCACCTTATCTGAGGCGCAGAATGCCGTCACACTGTTTAATTGGAGTGGTATTTCAGAGAAGACTGATTGCAGGTCGGCCATGGTACTCCAACCAGTATTCACGATTTCATTGAGTAGCCTTTCTAAGAGAGAGAGAGAGAGAGAGAGAGAGAGAGAGACACAGGGAGTCAGCTTCACGCACAGCAGCAGATTCTGATAGAAATTCAAATGAATCTTGATAGCTGCTCTGAAGTAAATGGCATCATGCTTTCCATCAGCATCAGAAAACGTTGTCGGAATGTAGTCTTATCATGGGCAGAAAAGCCTCCTTCAAATTTCCCTCTATTCATTCATTAATTAAAGGACTTCTTATCCATACCCCTTATCCTTTGAGGGTCATGGGTGCAGATGGAGCTGGGTGCACCCTGGACAGGTTGCCATCTTATCGAAGAGCCAACGTACAGTAACAGCTATTCCTGCTGATATTCACAACTACGATCAGTTTAACATCTAAAATCAACCTAATAACCCAATATGCATGGTTTTGTACTGTGGGGAAAAGAAAGAGAACCCAAAGAAAACAAGGTATTAGGACAACAGACAAACTCTTGGTGTGAAGCATAGTATAATGCAACACCACACCATCCTCAGATATGGCCGACAACAAGAAAGGCTCTCTTGATTCCAGTCCTTTCTAATTGCATATTTATAATCACCTCTTTATTCCCCCGCACCACTTATCCTCTCCCAGTTGTAATTGGTTCACCTCAGATAAGTCGTCAGTATGACGCAGTGCTGACATATTCACACCTGTACAGGCAATTCAGAGGATTCAATTAACCTGCATATCCAACTGTTGCAGAAAGCTGGAGAAAACCGACACTGACTTGGGAAGAGCACGCAATGAGTGCTAAGAAAAAATGGATGGTAGGTTTAAAGCATTGACAGTAGGCAAATAAAGATAGATGACACGTCTCCTCTTCCTTCCACTATTCAGAAATGAAGATAAAATACCCCCGGATATGAATTCCACTGACTAACCCGTCGATACACCTGCTCAAACTAGACATATCAGAAATGACAGAAATCATCTGTAGGAAAATGTATTAGATGTGTTCCTTTGACTTTTTAATTCGGTACATTTCCTTTCATTAACATAGAGGACAGAGGGTTTGTAACCTATATTGCAGCCAACCACCAGGTGGTGATCACTTTTGAAAGCTGACATGTCTTCCATCTTTATGCACAACCTGGGGTTTTGCCCCACCCTATTTATTGTATAAATATAGTATATTCAAATATGTGAAAAAACCTTCAACTCTTTTACAGTTTATTGAATGTCTTATTATTATACTTTCATGAAAGTCACTATTTTAAACTGCATGTACAGTAACAATATTGGCCTGATTGATTGAGCTAATTCTGCTGTTTCCCTCATAAGCATCATGATACAGGAGCTGTGTTACTGTAACTTTAGGAGAACAAAGTGATGCAGCGTCTCTGTCTGATAAGATCCCCCCCATCTGGACTTCCTGGATTCACTGTTATCTTCCCACTGGTACAAGTAACAACCTGCCAACAGTGCCACATGTTTTCCCGTCAAACTGCTGCTGCTGGCCTGAATTTAACATTACTGTAAGTCTTCCTGCACGTCACAGAGCGCTGCAGGGCCGGAGGCTGCCATCGGGAGGAGCTCTGGCTCCTCTGGTCGCCGTGGAAACGCTCCCACCACAGACACAGCAGAGGTGGTGGTGAGTGTTCTCATCTAGCTCACATTCCTTCTTTTGGGAGCTGCACACGGTCATAATTTTTTTCTGAATACTCGTCATCACCTCATACATCACGCATTTGTCCTCCCAATTGAAACCACTCATGCAAAAAAAGTAAGGCACACCAGAGCCCCTCCTCCCTCATCCGTCCTTTCTCTCTCCCCCTCCGCCTCTGCCTCATCAGTATATCCATCCACTGCCCGCTGCCACTTGTCTGCTCTCTCTCCCTCCTCCACTGTTGTTATTTACTCCTCTGACTCTGATTACTGTAAAGGATGTCACATCAGCCAGACATGGCGTCCCTCCATCCCTCACCTCTCTCTCTCCCTCCCAGCTTCTTCTCCTCGCTCTTGTTTCTTTTATCTCGGCTCCTCTCGCGGCTCAGTTTAGCTTGAGTGAGAGAACCGAGGGGGCAGAGGGGAGGTACTGTAGCAGCCGTGTGAGGTCGAGGTCAAGGTGCGGCCTGCAGGTGGCTCGATGACGGCATGGCTGCACAAAGCTCAAAGCCATTGCACCCCCACACCTCTGTTTTCTAATTACTCCGGCTGATTAGACGTGGTCAGGTTGAAAATGGGCGTAACCACGGTGGGAATTTATGATGTCACAAAACTCTAAGGTGCAACAAGTCGTCCCGCCCATACGGTTATGATTCGCATTACCAGGAGAGTTGACCTGTCAGTCAAACCCAATTAACCCGCAGCCACATAGTCCAGATTAGAGGAAACACATGTGGGAGGCTGACAGGTCTGCAGACGCTCTAATGCAACACACACGTATGCTATTGTACTACTATGTGAGTGAGGACACTAATGCATAATGCATTCCCCAGTCCCCTTACTCTCACCTTGATCATCACAATTAAATGCCCATGCAACCCTACAAACCTAGAAATGACAACTGTAGCTCTGCTCAGCCCGCGTTGGGGATGGTGGGATTTTAGCCAATCAAATATGGTTTTAATGAGGGTAACTTTGAATGTCTTTTAACACTAAAGGCTTATTGTTGTGCATAGTTGTGTGTGTGATATGCTGGTAGAGTTTCTATGCTTGTGTTCCGGTTTTTGGTCCGCTTATTTACAAACTCTCTGGCGTGTCCCTGTTTACTTCAGAACAACGGCGAGTGTTACTAAGCGGATCGTGTTGGAATTGGAGCTGACGAACTGCAACGAAGAAAAAGTAAGACATTATCCGTGTTCGCTCCTTTGAATCAGGTTTTACAGTCCGAGTGTGCCCATGCCCCCCACAGCACTCATTCAGGGCGCTGCGTCCAAACCCCAAAACAACCATCTTAGCTCCGCTCAGCCACATCAAAGTGAGACTGTGCAAAACCTGAGTATTTGATAAAAATCAATGCTTATTTGCCTCATTGAGACTAAGGTGCTTTCAAGGTTTTTTAACATTTTTACCTTGCCCAAATTTTTGCCTCCTAAATTACCAGAATTGACTTCATAAAGAATTATTTCAATGGATTTCCATAGCATTCATTTAACCATACTGTTACCCTAACTCAACCTAAACCTCATA
Organism: Limanda limanda; assembly: GCF_963576545.1. Taxonomy (NCBI): domain Eukaryota; kingdom Metazoa; phylum Chordata; class Actinopteri; order Pleuronectiformes; family Pleuronectidae; genus Limanda; species Limanda limanda. Next base: position 6,128,449 of record NC_083651.1, read on the forward strand.
CTAACCCTACACTGAAACCAGGTCTTAACCCTTTGACTGCCCTTTGAGAAAACTAGGCCTGGACCAATGTCATTTTCCTTAAAAGGACCTCAGTCTGTAAGATCTATGTTCAAAAAGACAAGTACAACCACACACACACACACACACACACACACGGAGCAACATGAGGAAGCATGATCGCAGCACAAGCGGGTGTGTACATCTGGATAACTGCCCATTTTGTTCCCACACACATTTGGAGCTTTACACCTTTTTAATGGGGGTGGAGATGGGTGGGTGGGGGTACTTTAAAGCTGGGTTATGCCTTTGCTATTAAGAAGGAATTGTGCTGCTCAACAGTCGGCAGCAAATTCTTTGTCAGATCATCCTTTACTTGACTCTGGTCCAATCAGATTAAATAACATTGTACTTTTTGTACAGCCAGCTATGCTTTTTGTTATCACTGAAGCTGGGCCGTCATATACGCCCATTACAACCCTGTCTGCAGGAAAGGACATTTATATGATGCTAATTTGACACATCAAGGACTACATTATTAAGTATATATATTTTAGAAGGAATAAGGTAAAATCGTATGGTCAGTTCCCAAAATAATTGCAACTGGATTTGGTTTTGGAAGGTAACATATGTACTAGATGGTGAACCTATTGAAATGCTCTAAATCAATAGTTTTTTTCCCCTGCCAATTATCAAATCTTGCAGTACAACATCCACAGGGAGTGAACCTCTTTTTACGCCTGCCGTGAAAGCCCACCAGGTCTCTGGAGAATGCTGGAGTAAGCATACTAAAATGCTTAATAACAACGTATGCTGATCTGATGTTTATTATGTTCACCACCGAAACAAAGGTACCCGTGGGCCACGGTATATAAGAGCAAATGAAAAGACGTTTGGACAAATAGAGGTGAATCTGATGTGCTGGAGGCTGCAAAACGTAGCTAAGAGTAACTACATTGAAATTGGTTGTGATAAAGTGATCACGGGACGACTCATGACAATTTATGCCACAGGTGTTGGTATTTCTGTTTAAAATATCAGAATTCATCCAAACCACGTGTTAGCAATCAGCTTTTCAGCTCAGACTTTAGCTAATGTGCGAGAAACATATATGTTGAATTTTTTCTATGCTTGCTCCCCCTCACAGATTTATTACACCATGATCCATGCAGACATGTAGAAGGACAGAAACCCTGTGCCTCTGTTTATTATTTATTTCTGCAGCAGAAGATTGCTTTACACAGTACAACGATCTTAGCAGTCAGTATTAATATTTTGTCGCCCGCTCTGTTCCCAAAGCGAAAGCGACAGAAGAGGCAGTGCAACTAAAAGGGAAACCTTTTATGTTTTGAAGTAAGGGGTCGTCATTGCAGCTGGAAGCAAATGATATGCTGACATCCATATCCAGTTTCCAACACAAGAACTGGGTAGGAACAGACAGTTTCCAGTCATGAAAGATGATGAACTGATCCCCAGAAAATTCTCACATATTCAACTTTGGTGGAAGTGTGTCAGCAAAAAAATCTGTGAAAAGAGGGTTCACTTTGTATTTTGTGTTAGATCAGATCTTTTTTCATCAAAGCTGTGTCTGCAAACTGCATCACATGTTTGTTAATGGGATGTTTCGAGAGTCCGAACTTTGCAGAAGCTCGCGACCTCATTCAAAGAACTTTCATGCTGATCACTGGGAATTATTAAAGAAAATACTGACAGTAGAACTACGTAACTTTTTTTCTTTAAGCCCATCTCATAATTCATAATCGGTACAGATCGTCTGATTTGTACACACAGCTGCCATACGCTGGCAGACTGTCTTACACTCTGCATTGAAGGAATCTCTCGCACTTCAACCTCTGCGCTCTCAGAATGGGACAATATAATGGAAACGGTTCAAATGGCCACAGAATGACTGAGCCCATGTGGTAAATGGACAGTATTTATATCTAGCTTTTCTTGTCTTATCAACCACACATTCATACAGCGCTACAAAAGGCTACGCTTTGTCTATCACAAGCAAATGTAGGGTTCAGTAAGTCCAAGGACACTTTGGAATAGAGATTCAAGGAACCACAGACCTTCGAGATAGTGTCAGCTAGCTAGTCCATAGTGTCAAACACTAAGGAATATATATTTATAAACCTAACAGCACCCACTACCATTTGGTTTTTGTCTTCAATGTGAATGGACACAATCGTCATTCACTCCCAGGTCAAATGACTCTGGAGTCGACACTGGTTTTCATCTGCACTATATCCAATGAATATGCTATTTTCCTTTATTTTCTCTGCTTTATTTAGGTGGTATAGACACTAACGCTGCACCTTTGCTGGTTTGAGCATAAATAGCCCTGAAGGTTTTTATTTTTGATCTTGGGGGACAACATTGTTTTCTTGGAAATCATCTGTGGTTTCCAGCAGGTTCATGAAATCACACATGACAAAAAAAAAAACAGAAAGGCAAACCTACATAAAAAAATAAATGCGCAAATCCACTAATGTTGGTGTAAAAGAGATAAAAAATGCTCATAACTAATTGATTCATATTGATACATTTAAATCCACCTTAATCAATATTTTATCTTCACTTTTATAACACTTATACTTCACTTTATTTGATGTTTCGGAGTTTTCAATAATTTAATCTTTAAAAGCACAGAAAAAAGGAAATAGGAGCCTTAAATATGATGCAGCAATTAAGATTCTTGACATGATGACGATTCCAGTGAAACACATTTATTTATTAGCAGCTCTAAAATGTTCCAGTCTCCATCTTCGAACTAGGTTTGCATATGATTAACAATTCAAGAGGTATTTATTTTTAAGGCCCATTTAGCTTCTCTGTGTTTCTAATTGTTAAGAACTCATTCACATATGCAGGGGGCCAGAATAAATACAGCAGTGAAACTGAGTACAAAACACAGATGCCAAGCACAGAAATCAACATGTTGCACATCACTTAACTTATTTCTTGAATAGTTGGCATTTAACTCCAGGAGCGTGTACGTGACTGTTGTTTAAAACCGAGCGGAGACAGAACATGTTACCAGACAATGAGCTTCCTTGTCAGAAAATAGAAAATTACCCGACGCAAAGGTGCAGTTCTGCACCACGAAGCACTAATGGAGGCACGGTAGATAAAATTTGAGTACACGTGCAAACACCTCGGGAGAATGAGGTTGAGCAAATTTATTTGGGAGATTCAGAGTCAGACAAAAAAGAGCCAGCAAGCAGATAGGAGTGAAATCTGAGTCCTCCTGCCAAACACTATTAAATTGGCTTATTTTGTCTCTGCCCGCACTCGCTTGCCAGCTCTCTGATAACATATTCAATATAAAGCTGGCAGAAAATTAATGGCTCCTGATATAATAAACAAACTCGATACTGTTTGCTTAGTCCATTGGTATGAAAGCAATTCTCTTCATAACTGCTGGCAAGAGGCATCCTATTAGTTTATGAACTGTCAATATCTGTAGCTCCATCGAATAACAGGACAGAGATTACATCAAGAGCAACAAACAGTAATTATACGTTTCTGAAGTTAAATTATAACACATAAACAAAAACCTCTGGTATTTGCCGAGTGTGGAGTTCATGGAGCAGACACTACAATAAAGGAGGCTGCAGTAGGAATCATTCATGAGAGGAAACGGTTTGCAGCAGAGGCAGCAACATGGTCGGACACCAAAACTACCTCAAGATATGTTGGTGTAATTCTGAAATTAGGACACTTACTCTTTTTGTCTAAACAAAAAAGTTTTTTCCTATATTTCATCAGTATATCGACTGTTTTGGTCGGCTTTGTCGGATTTGTTTGAGGATTTTAAATATATTTAACTTGTAATTTATTATTTTTGTCAGATATTTTTATATTTTTTTGGAAGAATTTATTAGTATTGCATCAGTATATCTCCTTTTTTTGGTCATATATTTAATTGGTAATTGTTTGAAGCTTTTACTGATATTTTAACAGGATATTTGATATATATAGAATAGTATAGTATATTTTAGTTTAACAATCTCCAGATATGTTCATCATATTTTATGGATGTGAAAAACCTTTTTGTCATTAAATATGCTCAGAAGTCTACATTTTATACACAAAATATTAGTTCATCTAATAAAAGTGTGAATATTGGATTGAAATCTTAAACAGGTCAATGTCTGAGGAGCTGAAAAAGGCCATTTTATTCTATGAGGACATAATACCATCAATCAGCTGGCATGCTATGAGTAGTTTTACTTATAAAATATACTGGGGAAATGCTCTCTCCCTCTGCAGCTCAATTTTAAATGCAGGACTTTTAGACTTTGGCAGTTTCGTAGATTTCAGTCTCTTTCACAACCAACAGCCCGTGGAGCAAAAGCGTCAGAAAGATGTCGTCCCTGCATTTTTCTCAGCAGATCCTCTGACTGAAGCCATTCACTTTCACTGGTGCTGCCTCCCTGAAATCTAATTTCATGCTGCTCTCACCGTGCACCATCCTCTGGTCACGCTACAGATCTAATATCTCAGCTGTTAGATTGATTTACATTGCTACAGCTTCTATTTGAAACGCCTTTGTGTTAATGTAACACTGCTTTAATGTAATAACTCCCATGCTTTTTCCATTAAGCTCATATAGGCTCAGTATTGACGAGCTCGGACTTGATGTACATTTCGTGACATCCAAAGGAGGAACCAGAGTACGTTGTCCTACAATATACTTTCCCTGTGCCACCTGTACTGAGCGTTCAGACAGAATGTGAGGCAGCCGGACTGCATGCAGAATGAGGAGAATGGAGAGAAGGGGTAAGGTGTGAATTCACTCTGGAGGTTAGTGGAAAGAGAGAAACTTGGAAATAAAAGAAGGAAACAGACTTCCTGCTTAATTGGCATGCAATCGTTTTAGCAAAAATGCACTGAAGCGAGGACGGAATTTTGGGTTGAACACTTCGGGGAGTGAGGTCAAACGTTATAGTCAAATACTGGATGATTTCTAAATTAAAATTCCTTTCAGACGAATAGACTCTTGATATACCTTATAAATAATCACTAGCTAGTAGACAGAGCAGCTACCATAAAACTGTTCAAGCTGCGAAATAAATTGAATCGAGAAAACCAACCACTTAATAATGTTTTATAACAATATCTTTTCATCTAGTGTGACTGCCTTTGTTTTTATTGCATCTAATTACTAATTAAAATCAAGCTAAGCAGAAAAAAGAAGCACTTGAACCATTTTTGCTAAAAATGGGTAATCTATGTACTTTGACTATTAAGTTTGGTCCATGTCCCATCCACTAACATGGAGGTGGTCAAGTTGGTGACCAGCCCCACTGGGGGGCAATCAAGATGCTTTGGTTTCCCCTTCTACGGCGCTGTCTTGTCATCTATGTGTTTAGGCTGTATTTAATTTATAGTGCCTATCATTATTACATTTCTTTATAAAACAATATTAAGCTTCACATAGTATATTTTTATATAATAATAATGATAACGCCGTGCATATATATAGCGCCTTTCACAGGCCCAAAGAAGATGTGGAGGGATTCAGCGTTGTGTATATAAAACACAACCTTAACTTTATTCCTGTTGTTGTCTTACTCAAGCTTTTCAATCCCAGTTTCTGTTTCCTCTGCACCTTGTCCCCTGACCACCTCTAGGACAACAATCCATTTATTAATTCAACAAACAAAATAAAAAACCTCTGAACTTAATTGAGCCGGTTGGCAGTGCAAGATAATTGGGAAAACAACAATTATATACACAAGTAATTTCTATGAGACAGGGTTGAATAAACACAGAGGGTAGAAAACATTCACTACACTGACCTGGAGCAACAATAAAAAATAAGAACTCTTCCCTTTATCTATCAAGTCCCAAAATATTTAGACTTAATGCATCACTTTCTCAATGTATTTATTATTGTTACCTGTAGTTTGCATTTGTTCTTCCTGGAGCGACTAAACCCTGACAAAATATTTGATGGCACCCACAGCATGAGGATGAGGTAAAGATCATTGTTTTGGTTAAATACTGAAATTAATCCATGGTTATGTGAGACACAGCGCAGACGTGTTTACTTAATTAACATTCAACGGGAGCCTCAGTCTTTCCCTGACCTCTACCAGGGTCACAAAAAATTGGCACCAATTACGTTTCCCTGCAAAAACTAATTAGTAGAATATAAACTTAACTTTTAGGAGACAGGGCTGTAACGTCCAGTTCAGATCCAGCTTGGATTTAATGTAAGAATAGAACTTTATGCAGTGGTCAGCCTTTGTGGAGTTTGCATGTTCTTCCCCGTGTCTGTGTGGGTTTTCTCCGGCTTCCTGGGGTCAGACATTTGTGTTCCCACCTAAAACCCCGACTGATAATTTCAGGAGATTACCCAGAGTTCATTGCAGGTGTGAAAGCAGCTTATGTTTGCCCTGTGAAATGCTGCCAACCTGTCCAGGGTGCATCCCATCTCTGGCCTAATGGCACCTGGGATTGACTGCGGTGTTGATGATGGATGGAAATCTGTCTGTTTGCATCTCAGCAGTAGAAGATCTTATAAGATGGGTCTCAATTCAGGAGCGGCGTCCTTTGGAGGTCCAGGTCTACGTGGCTGAAGTTGGCTGGGCAGGCGGAACCGGAATGAAACAGTGTGGTATTCTGATTGCATAACAAGCTTGTCCCGCCTTTACAGACCTGTTTTTGAACCATTCAATTTTCAGTTGAATACTCGCAATAAAAAATACACATTTTCCCCATGCCATTACCTCTTGGACTCTTCGTCACAGAAGCGCAATGAATCATGGGAATCTATGAGAAGGATGAATTTGGGACAGGGTAGTCGCGCCGCTGTGATGCAATCCGTCCTAAAATCCAGCCAACAGCAGGATATTAAATTTGATATGCGAATCCAAGAGTTTAATAACGTTATTGATTCACGACCGCAGTTCTTCATAACTAACACAACACAGACAATTTAGCAACGTCAGGAGGAGCGAGGGACAGCTTCATTCAGCTCAGCATCCTGTGTTTCCTCCATTTCAGGGAACTGCTCGATACTCATTGATTGCTACAAGATATTTTGTGAATCTATCCTTTTAACTCAAGTTGAAATAAAAGCAGCTCTCTGCACAAAGTTGTTTTTGCGTTTCTCAGATCAGGCTGCATAAACAGACCCTATAGAATAACCCGGTGGTTTGGTGAAAGCCACCCAGTGTTTCAAGCTCAGTTCAATCGATTCAGCCCCGGATTTCTCCATAAAACACATTAAACCACTTTGATTCCTTTCTTTTTTTTCGCTTTCTCTTAAACCGCAGCCTCTTCAGCTCGGTCCTTCCTTTTTCATCAAATGTTTTTCGTCTCAGAGAAAATTTTGAAGACAGGTTAAGTTCAGCAAGATGGTGTCGGCAAATATCATGAATTTAAAGTGCAGTTGGACGGGTAAAGTTTTGAAAAGAATAATATCAAATATGACCAGTTTTTCAACAGCAGTGATCTCCCAAAAAAATGAATCCTAAAACTCTAATACAATAGATTATAACTTAAATCATTAGAATGTTTCAACTCTGATTTATTACGTCCCAAAAGGAGGTTATGTTTTCAACTCCAGGAAGTCCGGAAGAACCCAATACATTTGGGAACAGATCCAAAGCGAGAGATGCATCCAGAAGTTTTCTCTCGAGATTTTCAACATTTATGTGGATTTCTCAGAGAACACTAAAGGGATCTTAACAAAAAGTGTTATCCAGATAAACGTCTGGATCTTGTGATGTTGAATTGGGTTTGATAGGAGGACTGCTGGGCCTTTGGGGAAGTATGCGCAGGATTTGCAGGATTAGGCAAAACTACTCGACGGATTACCACCAAATCTGTTGAAATGACCATTAACATTGTGAGATAGATTTCTCAGAGAATGGATCGAGATGAATAAAATCAGACATGTTTAGGGGATTGGAGTCTATGAGTGACTATAATATGGTGCAAGATCCAAATAAAATTCCAGATTTAAATTTGATTTCATAAGGGGACTGTTGTGCCTCTGTATGCACAGTGCCTTTCTACAAGAGAAAACATGATATCATATGGACTGACAGACAATTTTGACACATTATTTTAAAATATTCTTCTTTCCTTTTTAAACTCCAAGGTGCCATTAAGAAATAACGTATCATTAGGATTTCACCAAAGTCTAGGTGACAAGAAGCAGGTAAGAGAAGGCGACTAAATATAGACACAAGGACATAGAGAAGGACGTGAACCTTTGTTTTAACTTCCTTTCACTTTCCAAAGAGCAAAAATCCCTTTATGAGATCAGACGATCAGCAGATGGATTTAGGTTAGGTGTGAAAGCACCCTAAAGCTACAGTAAATGAAAGGTCAGCCTCCTATTTTCCGGACTCTCCAGTGTGTCCCACCTTATATAGGTTAGTCCGGTGAACACTCAGTGCTATTCATCATCAGACTCTGGTCCTATTAGGCCCTTATGGACAGCGCTGATGTGGTGTTAATATCAGAGAACCAAGGTCAAGACTAGACCAACAGCACAGAAATCCCTGAACGATTAGAAATGCATTGTTTGGAAATAGCAAAGACAGCTAAGGTGAAAAGAAACACAGTTTATATTTTAGTGTGTAATACAGCCGACTGACGGGAATTTAACAAATCCAAATTAGAAATAGTACACTGTGAGTTATTTTCAGCAGACTGGTGATCTCTGGCTGATGAGATGCAGAGGAGATGTTGGAGAGCGGTGCTGATCTTCCCCTCTTCAAATGCTCCGAAAGGGAAGAAGAAAAAAGAGGACAAATTCTGTTCCCTCATTAAGAGTCACTGATGGAGAATACCTGATTCCAGCAGCCTCCTACAAACAAAGAGAAATCAAAATGCAGCGATGGATTTGTTTTCATATGTAACTGCTTATAGCAGCGGGGAGCACATGGACAGCTTCAGGCTAGATTTTTGTACAACCTTGTTCTTTTAAATGAGTTGTCTGCTTCCTGTCCATATTTGTGAAGCTGTCTGAAGTGACCTGGAGAGAAAAATATTTTTTACTTCAATTTCAAGCTATGGACTAGTGATAGCGAATTAGCTAAAAGTACAAAATATGATGTGTACCACTGTAAGTCCAAAGTATGAGCACAAGTACAAGATGTGTGAATGTAACTAAATATAATTTATTTAAAAAAAAACTAAAAAAATATTGAAGATACTGTATGTAGAACAATGATGAAGGCAGCCACTCCTTACATGCTGAAATAAGGTAGGTATGACATTTAATAACTTGAACAGAAACTCTCATATATAAATATTATTTCTTTCACTATTCAGATATGAGGGTAAAATGTGCCAAATACAAACGCTGCCATCTTGTGACAAAGACAACATTTGAAGTCTGGGGGATGGAGCCTTGGTACGGACGTTCCATCGAGACTCAAAAAACAAACATACCAGAATGATAATTGTATATTTATCACTGTGATTAGAACAACCTTAACCATCTTTGAGAAAGGGTTAAAAAATAATTTATGTGGTTTGAGCCGTCATATCTTCCATCTCTATATACAGTCTATGGTTCAATGCCTTATTTCTAACATTTGCTAACTAGCATTGAGAACTGTAATGAAAAACTGTATTTTTAGGGATTATACTTTCTTTTTCTCAGTGTCAAGAATTTAACATCCAAATTTTCTCTGCATTAAATATCTTATAAGCTCATGTGTCATTGGACATACACATTTAATACATACCTTTACAAACTGCAGAATTCATATTTAATGCAGACTTGCCAAATTCTGTGTTTGCCGTCTCTTCAAAGTGAAATATATGAGGCTACATTCCCTGACTAAAAACAATCAGTGTGTCTTCTCCAGTGTTATCAAAGTGTTACAAACTGATTTGGGAGTAGTGGATCCCCACGGTGTGCAGACGCTATTATGCCTATAACTTTGATCTGCCTTTCCTGCAAATATTACCTACAAATCTCACTACAGAGGAATTCCTCCAGTTTTTCCTTTTAATTCTTTAACAAAGGCTTCAGGCAAATTGAACAAAGTAGGACTAAACCCTGCTGTTTCCGGTGGGATTTTCACCTCCAAAGCCTCTTTTCAGCAGCAGCATTGCAAGGTAGAGCAAAGACGGGGAAGAGGACTTTGATAGTGTTCTTCTGGGCTAATGAAAGGCAGACTGTAAAACCTTTCAAGGTGATTGAACTCTGAGACAGACACTCCTTTACTGTTTTAAAAAGAATTGAACTCAACTTAAATGAAACTCCTTCTTTTTTTTCCCGCAACTTAAAAGCTTAATCAAAGTCTGACATATGCGGTTCAGGTCATTCTTGTTACTCTTTGTTAACTTGTAACTGATCTGTGTATTTCATTTTCTTTTTCACATCAGACCATTTTAAATCTTTAACTTTTTTTTAGTGACTCTGTTCCTGACTCACTTCCCAAAGTCAGTGACCTAAATAGCTAAGAGTTTATTCCTCAGATGGATCGTCTCGTTTCAAAAATAAGACAAAATCAAAACAACAATCTACATTTCAACAGACACAAATATAGTCAACATTAATACGTTGTTTATCCCACCACTAGATGGCCACAAAGAGGCCATGAATTTTTTCAACTACACGTACGATATTTCCTGAAACAAGATAATGAACTGTTTTACATTTGAAGTGACGCCAAGCATCAGTATCATAATTTTAAACGAACGTAACGATTTGAACATCAATAAAAAGTCAACATGTTAGCATTCCATCTTCATGGGACATTAGCACAGAGCTCAAAACATGGCTTCACCTCTGGAGGTGGAAGCATGGATGCAGACTTAATGCAGACATAATTCTCTGTTGCAGCAGTGAACTGACAATGTCTTATTGTACTCATTATACTGCACGACAGAGGAAGGAGATCAAGGTGAGTTCAAGAATATTATCTGTTGTGTACTGCTTTAGCATCGTCTGAAGCACATAATTATCTCACAATAAGAAGACAGAATAGGACATATCAGGTGATGTCAAGAATTCACTTTTTGAGGGGAATATATTTAATCATAATCAAAATCCTGGGGTAAGCATTGACAGATGTGAGCGTTTTCATGTGACAATAGCATTTAGCTCAAAGTAACTACAGCCGGTTGAAGCAGATGCATTTTCATGCTGGCACAAGGTGTGAGACAGTGTCGCACCAACTGGTGTTGTTCTGGGTTTCCTTGATAGCACCACAGTGGCAGGACTGGTGCAGTTGTTGAGTGTGATGATACTAATCCAGTCTTGGGGCCATAAATAAGTGCGTCAATCACAATTTGCTGTTCACCGGCTCAGACCACTCGTTCCACATTATCTCAGTGTTATGTTCTCTCCACATTTTTCCCGCAGACATAGAATTAGTGTTCCCAAATTGCCATCAATGTCAGCGAGTCGGAATGAAGATGAATGAGTGATGCTTACCAGGTCTGTAATCCACAATACTCAAGGCCCTATGCTTTACCCCGGTGACTCTTTACAGCCGTCTGAAGGCAGCAGTTATCGGTTCCATCTGCAGACTCTGATTGGAGTGATGTAGTGCGCTGTCAAGAGTCCATTACAAAATACAATTTGTTGAACGTCAAACTTATTGCATTGACTAGCATCAACATGCATGTTGGAGACTGACACATTGAAAAGAAGAGATCAAAAAAACATCACTCAGGACCAGTTTCTGTCAGACCTCCCCCAGTGTCTATTTAACAGCAGATGGTTATTGTATGGATCCTTGTGATGACAAATATTATCATGAGCACTTTGAGCATGGAATAAATGATGGCTGCAAAATAAAGAAATTAATCATCTGATCATATCGGTTGTAAGAGCTGCTCACATGAAGCTTGGCAGGAAAACTCTCCAGAGAATTCCCAAACAGTTTCTTCCTTATGATGAGTTGAGTCCCGAGATTTAAATGCTATAATATATGTCAACCTGTTTGATAATGCACTCGTTCTGGTCCCAAGCTCTAACCAAGTATGCCAAAGGTTCTCATGGTGAGCCTGGCCACAAAATACCAAAAGCACGGTGAAGCACAAGTCTCATGGACGGGGCGGGATGACAGGGGTCGGCACCATTCTGCACGATGCACAAGGTGCTCTCTTGTTGAAATCATGATGATTAGTGTTTCTCACCTGAGCAAAGAAGTTTCTCATACCATAATGTCCTGAACCTCAGTTGAGTAGTTTCATCCGCTAAACTTGACGTAACCTGAAACCTGTAATGTGCTTATGCAACATTTTCATTTGTTTGGAGTCGTGTTTCTGAATATTCACCTTTCTTTTAACTATGTTTAGTTCTCCACCAACTCCACAGGGAATATCAGCTCCTCCACTCTGTTCACTAGCTACAGTATTAGTTAACTGGCTGCAGTTCGGTTCAGTGCACAGTAGGCCTTAATAATGTTTTTGCAGAAACCCATTGCCTGCTGAGGCTGAAAATGATGCTGATAAAAGCATTGACTCTGAACAAAGTTAAGGGTGGAAAATGTTACGGAAATGTTCTATACCAAGGACAAGCAAACAATTATCAATCTGGAAGTTTAATTCAACAACTGCAGTCGTGGCACAGAGCTCATACCACGGTGACAGATATGAGGCAATGGCAGTGAACAATGGGAAATCCATACATTTATACTGGTTTAACTCCTCCTCACACATCAGAATATGGTTGTCCAATCAGCTCTCTGGATGTCCTGAGAGGATGATCAGACATTCGGTCTCTGGCGGTCTCTTTGAAGTTTGAACAAGATGCTAAACGCATCTTGTTCCAGACCCTTTGAGTTACCCCTGGTCTGGGAGATCTTTCTCAGAGATCTCCTGTCTCTGCAGGTCACACCTAATAACCTTTGAAGCCTCCTGTTGAGAAACCTTTTGTTCACACTAGATTGAGGAAGCCACAATCTGAAGGCTTCCAGGAGCAATATGCATACAGTTACTTTGAGCCACAACTCTGACTATGAGTTCTGAACCACAGAAATACATTCTTCATCAAACTCCTTTTACATAAATGTTATTTGTTTCATTTAAACATATCTAAATACAAAAATTCCCACGACAAAAACCAAAACAGTTCTTTCAGATCCTGAAGGTTGCTACAAAGCTGCAGTCGGGTGATGATATCTGTTCTTTCATCATCATGAAGGACCCAAATAGTCATGGGATCCATTTTTCCACCATTTTTTGCAAAGGTCATAGTTATGGTACTTGTAAACTACAATTTAGAGGAGACAGATTTTTTTGCTGTGGTTCCAGGTTGGTGTAATAATCCCATTCTCTCAGCTCCGTGGACAGTGGACAGCTTAGATGTCGCATCTTGGACAAACTTTTCTCGTCCGAAGAAACAGAAACTTTTACGAAATGCAGCATTTGCGCTGCTCACGAGGAACGACAAGTCCTTTGTTTAAATATTCATCAACCATTCAACATGTTAAAGTAAGAACATGGCACTTTTTGATATCTTGAGATGGATGAGTGCTCTGCCCGCCGGTGTTACACAGTATTCTGTGACCCATTCGATTCTGTGACCTGTAACATCACAACAGCAAGTCTGCCTTCAGGAAACAATGAGGTGCACAGAGCATGCAGAACATCAGCAGTTCATAGAATTGTTATTCACTGAAAAGTAACGTGGAATTTATATTTTTACTTTTGCTTCACCGGCTTCTGCAGCTCGGCTCCAACTCCAGTGAGGAGCAAACAATGTTTTTACTTGCAGGACAGTCAGGACAGCAAAGAATAATATCCATAGTTTAAGTAAGAAAAAAGTTATCGTTATAATTCGATTGTCTTCTACAAATACAAATACAATTTAAATAAAGAGAAAATTTATTTTTGCACATTTGTATCCTCTACACCATTACCTGTGTAGCATTTCATCATATTTTATGTTTTTGTCTCAATATCACCTTATGCCAACACACAAATCCAGTTTTTAATCTCATGCATAATTGCTTCCATTTATTCTAGTTGTTTGATTTAGTTCAAAAAATGATTTTATTTCCGTTTCTCACTTTAAGTTATTTTTGTCTTGGTTTTTGAGTCGGTCATGACAGTACACAAACCACAATTTGTTTTGTTGTTATGCTGTTAAAATAGAAACACTTTTCTGACTGACAACCTACTTATAAGGATGTCTTTTGCACCTGAATGTCTGAACCGAGCTTCATCTGTTGGTTCCATTGTTTCCATTTGATCTGGTTAGTTTTGGTTTCACATTGTAATTAAGGGAGTGTCCTAAAGAATTTTGTCCGACATATGTACGTCCAGTCAAACCATGGTTCAGTTTGATTCAGACCCAGACCACCTCTCTTTAGTCGGACTAAATGTGGTCCTAATCTAGTAAAATAACTAAAAGGATTCAGACTCAGTAACAGATTTATATCATGTCTCTTTAGATTTGACTGTGTGTGTCTTCATTCCCAGCCGTCATTAAGTCACCAAGATGTGGTCATGCTGCACAACCCCCCACATATTGCAAGTAAATCTCTTCATCTATTATTTACTCAATGTAAAATGTCCTCTTTTGAAATCTAAATATATTTCCATCGTTAATAATCACTCCATATTGGATTTTTCTGAGATCTTTTAAAGTTCCTCCATGTCCAACTGGAGTCTTTGATGTCGTTCTCACTGGAGGATAAAAATCTTGGAAAAAATAAATTCACAGATGGATCAAATGTGCCCCGATGCACTAATGAATAGACTGGAGCTTTATTCTGTGAAAATGATTGGCACATTCAACACTATAAATAGTCTTATTAGCAGAAATAAGGGATCCTATAATTACCACACAGGAATTCATGATTAGGGAGAGAGATAGGCTATAAGACGTTGAATATGACATCTTTCAATAACAACTGCTGAATACATTATTATATATAATTTTATCATTTTAATCACCTTTTGCTTTGTGATTTGATATAATAGATTTAAAGCAACGGTTTAAACTAATTAGATTTACAAAAGACAACTTTTGGAACCTCTGATATGTTCTCACACTGTCCTGAGATCCTGTTAGAATTTCAAATCCCTGTAGGTCTTTATTCCTTTCCCCTTTTCATTAGCGAAACGGAGAAACTGTGTCAGCTCAGCAGGGTTTTAGCAGTGGGGAATTGCAAATGATATCCTTTAGAATTTCTGGTCCAAGTGTACAGTATGTCTGCAGATTCAAGACAAGACCATTAGTGAACTGAGCAGTCTGCTAAGTATATGGAAATGTATGGTACGCCATCAGCAGTTATCAAAAGAGATGCATAATAAATAGGAATGGAATAAGAGGTCGAACAAGGCTCCACTGCTGCAGTGTGGAGATGAATATGTATATATATCTTTTAAAGGCAGATAAATAACATAGTTCATATTTCAGGTCACTGTTGTTTGTATGTTTCTGTCTGAGGAAATGATGGGAGATGTGCAGGAAGGTGCAGGTGAGTCAGAGGAGGGTTGAACCTGCTCCACTGTGTTTATGGGTCATTTGTCATTCATTGTCTTTATGCTTTAAAATGAATACATCTAATAACATCAGATAGCTCTTCACAATGGCATATTTATGATATGTATTCATCAACTCTTTTTTCCACAGCTGTTGTTAAAAGGTTTAATTGTTGTTAAATTGAAAACTTACTAGATGGTATATTTAATTTTTCTGTATAACTGTATTTTTCTCCAGAGTAGATACTGGTAATAAAAAGTTAAATATATGTAACATTAGTTTTCACATTTTTTACGACAAATAAATCCTTTAGATATTCAGTCTAT
The DNA here is from genome assembly GCF_963576545.1 of Limanda limanda. Classification (NCBI taxonomy): domain Eukaryota; kingdom Metazoa; phylum Chordata; class Actinopteri; order Pleuronectiformes; family Pleuronectidae; genus Limanda; species Limanda limanda. The sequence goes on from NC_083651.1 coordinate 6,144,199, forward strand.
TTCCTCTTCTCTTCTATAACCGAGCAATCATGTGGTTTTTTAATTTTTTTCTTGGGCATGGCAAGATATGAGGTTTGCTTTCTCTGATTGTCCGTTTTAATAAATTATATCATGTATAATATTTTATTTTAGTGCTAATATTTGGGGATTCCTTATACTACTTTTAATTGTTGTCTTGTTTGTGTAAATGCACTGACAGGAGTGCTACTTAATTTCATTGTAGTCTGTGCCATGACAATAATTCTACACTATTCTATTTTGATCTATTTTACTATTTTGGAAAATTCTAGCAACTTCTAGGCTCATTTCAGGACAATGGCAACACTTTAAAGTCAGCAGGAGGGCTTGATCCTGTAAAAGCTCGTCCAGTGTGATGTTATAATGTCAGATACAGGTACATAATCTCCTGCAGAATGACCCTGTCCATTATAGGCCACATCCTCTAATATAGGTTGTTAAAATGCAGTCTTTAAATTACAGAGGTGCACAATGAATATCTTATCCCACACCTCCCCCTTCATTTCAACCCCTCACTGATGGGGCGATTGAATGCAAATGATACATGCAAATATGCTTTTATTAAAAATAAAAAAAACTCTTAGTGATTAAATGACTACAGAGGCATTGGGTAATGAAAAGATCTCAAGGGCACCTTTGGTTTTCAGAGAGGTCACGTCTGTGATGGACTAATGTAGCTCCCAGCATAAGGGACACCTTCACAGTTTATAGGAGCAGCCTTGAGGGAAGCGGCCGGCCAGAGTCAGCCGCTTTGTGGGCTTCTGGGACGGCCGCCTGCTGAAAGGGTGCCCTTCATTTCCAGACAGTGTGCCCTTTTTAAAATACGATCAAAGATACAATGTGAGTGGCAGCAGCCTTACTGTTGTCTGTCCTCATTGCCACATTCACTCACAAACATGGCCTCAAGAGCCTCATTTGTGCTCAGTGCAGCGAGGGCCACGCGTTCAGAACACGACCTTCAACTCTCGCCGTTATCTCAGCATACGGATAAACTCTAAGCCGCTCGGAGGCAGAAACATACGGCGCTTAGTGTCCATGTAAATCACACATATTATTTACAGTGAATGAAGTCTGGTCAAATGATTTTAACAGCGTTTTATTTGCTGAGTGTAATGGCATTGGGAAAATGTGTGGTTTAGAAAATATCCAATATTTTAAGGAATAAAAAACAACAGCTCAATTATTTATACTGGGTCAACTGTAAATACCATTTACAGTAAATATTTATAGTTTTAGACCATTAACTTTGATAGAAAATATTATTTCTGTCTGCATTATGTTCACTTAAGATGATTTTTATGATCTTTGTTCTGTACACAAGTCGTCCATGGGAGGTGTTCGGGGTGAATGAGGTGAATAAAGTGAATTCATTCCCTGCCAAAATTTATTTTAATTTTTTTCTCTCTCTCTCTCTCTCTCTCTCTCTCTCTCTCTCTCTCTCTCTCTCTCTCTCTCTCTCTCTCTCTCTCTCTCTCTCTCTCTCTCTCTCTCTCTCTCTCTCTCTCTCTATCTCTCTCTCTCTCGGAGAATCCTGGCATTGAACCACCAACCTTTTGGTGAGAGGACAACCTACAATCCTATGATAGGATGATTTACCCTCAGCCACAGCCGCCCAGACACAAAGAGAGAAGATTACCCATTGAACACCAGTTGGTTACAATTTCTGAATCAAGTAACCTAATATATCTGTAATATGCAGATGTATTCCGTTATTTATTTTTGGAGGTTGTGATATTAGAGATGATCTTAGAAAGACAGAGAAGTTTTGGTTTGTTTTTCTGGGACACAGCATTCTGCAAGATCTTAATCAAACACGGCTTCAGAAACAAAAATTTAAGATCTCGATCGAAAAGTAATTAAATGTCAAAATTAATATTAAGTGTAATTTAACTATAGGTACAATGATACTAACCGCTGTCATTTTTATTTTAACATCCCACATTTTTTTGTTATTTGATTTTATTCTTGCACTGTTCAACTCAGGTTATTTTCAATGTGCTTTATTAACAACTTTGATTTTACTTGACTAATACACTCAAAAGAAACTTTTGGTCACTCCGTTCCACTGCTAGATGTTCACATTCGATTTTTATGATGAAGCCGACAATGTTCTACAGAAAGAATGAGCAGATTCTGCTGAACAAGCTTGTTCACTGTGGCCTGACTTCATTGGGGACAGGTAATCCTTTCAGTGCAGCCAGGGCGTTCTCCACCATCTTCTCCACAATCCTCCTGGCTGTGTTGTTTGTATTGATCCCGATGTGGGGGGTGATCAGCGCATTGGGGAGGCGGAGGAGTGGGTGATCCCTGCACAGGATAAGAGCAGAGGAGTTGAGCTAGGAGCGATTCCATTAGCAGAATTATTTCAGTAGAACATGATTCTATTCTGAGAGATGAGACCTTGGCAAAGGTTCTGGATGAGTCACGTCTAGAGCCGCAGCCCGAATCGTTCCCGAGCGGAGAGCTTCCACTAAAGCATCCTGGTCCACAACTTCACCTGAGACATGAACAGTGTTATTTTTAACCAATGATCATGAATCAAGATCAATATTAGGATGGTAGAGACTTATTTCTTATGTAGTTGCCTTGTTGCTTTTGCATTTGTGTTTTCAGTTGATGCAGTTGTGTGAGAAGTCTCAGCCGCCGCACCACGATCTAGTAAAAGTTTCTAACCTCTGCTGATGTTGACCAGCGTTGCAGTGGGCTTCATGAGGGACAGCTCTCTTCGGCCAATCAGACCTGCCGTGGCCGAGGTCAGTCTGACTGCTATCATGACGAAGTCCGACCTCCTCAGAAGGTCGTCCAGCAGCTCACAGTAACTGGCTTTAACCGCCTGCTCATCCTCTACTCTCCTGAACAGAATAAAATACATTAAGCGTGTTGGAACAGTGTTTTTATATATGTATCACGTCATAATGAAATACCTTCTGGTCCTGTTGTGATACAGGATTTTCATTTGAAATCCACAGCATCTTTGGGCGATTTTGTGTCCGATATCTCCCATTCCGATAATCCCCAGAGTCGACCCAGTGACTTCAACTCCCATCAGGCTTTGCGGCATATGGACTGTCTTTGGGTCAATAGCTATATGATGACCTGTGTGTGGAACACATGGGGAAAAGTCTGGGTTTTAACAAAATTATTAACATTAATACACCTTGAGATTCAAAAATAACAATACTTTAATAACACCACCGTAAAATGAGAATATACACTGTGATACATTTTACAGAAAATAACCCTCAGGTTTAACAGTTGTGTCAGGTTTTTTCATTTGATACAAAATACTGTAAAATTATGAATTTTAATAAACCAACAACCCAACTGTTATTCTAAGTAGGGTGCGTGTAATTAAAATTACATGTATTCCTTATCTTCATACAATAACCAAGCACAAGTGTATTGAAACCAGCTGCGACTGGTCTTTTCTTGTAAAGTAACAAAAGTGGAGTTTTTTAAGCGAATGACGTAAACTGATGATATCATTTTGACTAAAACATAGAATTATGACAGTGTGACTGTAAATGTAAAGTTGACTGCGTTGCTTCCCCTGGAAAAGATTGGTCATCATTATAGTACAGCACATTTTTCTAGTTTAATTAATATTTCTAGTTTCTAATTAAACTTATTGTTGACCCTGATGCAAGATACAAGACATTTGCAACAAGACGTAGATTGGACAACTTACAATTGTTTTACAGCATCTTAAAGCTGAAGGAGTCATGTTTTGACAATAATATCTTATTTGCTCTTTTCTGGGATCATGGGCGACTCGCTCAGTGTAATTTAAATTTAATTAAATGCATTACTTTTATTGATGTTGAGCACACAGCGTTTCAAGACGGTGCAGGTACAGATCATGTTTGTATGGCTCTGCAGATTATATATGATTTGTATTGAATAAGTAGCACAACATATAACGTAGATGTAGCCAGGCCCCCATCAAACTGCCCTTAGGTCAGTTGCTTAAACTTACCCTCGAGGATCTTGCGAGCTGACGCCAGAAGCAGACCCATGGCGAGATCAGCCGTGCCGTCGCTGACCACACCTGGTGTGTTGGTCACTTTCACCCCTCGACCGCTGATGAACGGCAGATCCAGGTGGTCCGTGCCCGCTCCTCCACTGGCGACCACTTTGAGGGAAGGAAGCAATCTCAGCAGCGCAGGCTCGGCTGCAGGGAAATACTTCCATATAAACAGGCCCTGAATCCTGGGGCCATGGAGAGCTGGGTTGTCGAGAAGCTCTTGATGGCAGACGATTTGGAAGTGTTGTGTCAGGATGTCTGCGAGCTCTTCCAGGTAACCAAAGTCACCCCCGACCTGTGAGATCAACACCCATGGTTTTTCCTCCTCCATCACCTTCCTTAATAGAGGACAATGTATTTTCTGACTGAAAATAAAGAAAATGTTAATTTCACTCAAACAACTCACGTTTGAATGTTTATTGCAGCAGCTGAACATAGTTACAGTTTTTACATTTACACTCCTAATAAGGTCATTCCAGATAACTACTTACTAAACTGAATGTGCAAAAATGTGAATCATGTTACCACACAACCACTTTATTCAGAAATACTAAGATTAAGATACATTTTATATATCAGACATACATATCAAATATATCAAACATTTCCAAAAAGTTTCCGATAATGGATAATTCTGTTCAAAGGAAAAATCAATTCAAATAAATTACAAGAAATGACATTCAAGTTAATTTTATGAGGAAACTCACCTTTCTGACCAAAGCTTGAGCTTGAACTCTTCTCTGCTGTCAGAACGACCAGGTAGAAGCTGATGATGGGAGTTTTCTTTTTAACCAAACCTTTGACCGATGTGGTGTTTTACTTGGATGAATAAGAGTTAATGTGAAAACCAGTCCGGGGGCTGATTGCCCTGCTTGGTGTATTATTCACAAATACTGTTTCACAGGAGTTGGGCTGAAACCTCTCCAACCACCCACACACTTATGGTTGTAGTTATTAATAATGGAGGGGATTTAGCAATAAGATTAAATGGATTTAACAAATACCCGAGATTGTGAGATGACAATCTGCAGAGATTTGAAGCCTGAGACACATGGTGGTTATTTAGTGAAACGGTGAAAAAATGATTTTAAAGTTAAACACTAACTGGACACAGACTCAAGTCCTGGACCCTGGAGTCAAAGTCCTGCAGTTTGTCCTCCCACCAACCACACTGAGTCTGTAGATTAATGCAGCAAATCAATCATTCGTTCAAAGACAAATGCCTCTCAGAATGATCCAGGCTGTAAAGCCATATTTGAGTGTGAAACCCCATAAACACATTTCTGTAAAAAAAGGAGATAGAATGAGACTTTTGCTCAGCAAATCTGCAAAGTATCTCTCTTCTTTCTCCTTTAATTTTATTTCAGTATTTTGTTTCCGAAAGAGAGACTTATTACTATGAACATCCATAATATCAGAAGCAAATAAAACAGACAACATAGGCCAGGTACAGTAGAATCCTTTTTTACCATTAATAAAGGCATTTTCAAACCCAAACCCGATAGGTTTTACGTTCAATATAAACAAGCAGTTGTATCTCACCCTGATGTGTCATTTTAATAGCTTGATTATATATATATTATATTTTTCATCATATCAGACTGACACAGACATTCACAGGTGTACTGGTTACTGTCATGGCAACAATTGTCTTATAATTGCCTCCTCTTTTTATTAATTTTTCTTCAAAATAAAAATGCTTTATATCTAGCTGAATTACAGAACTTTTTTTTTGAAAAGTTGTCTATAACAGACCTCTGAAAAAGTCGACATGTACTATATGAAAACATATTACCGGTTAAGTAAATAATTCTAACTTATATATAAACCATAGACATGAAAGCTAATGAAGCACTACCGATAAACCAGGTAGGATGAACACAAAGTTTCCAACTTCACTCTCCACCATAGAGTGTGAATAAAAAGCTCTGCGCTGAACATCCTGCACACAAACAAAACAATTGAAGATATATTTTAGAATTGTTTGAGGAAGACTCACTAATGATAAGGAATAATTCTGAAGTAGCTCAGTATTTCTTAAAATAAGAACACATGCAATATTCACAGTATGAGGAAGGGGGCTAAAATGGATGTATCTCTGTCTGTCTGTATGTGGAACGTATATCTCAAAAGATCTTATCCCCATATGACCAGACATTTGGTGCGTTTCACTCCAGCACAATGTAATTGACTAGAAAAATGTATAATATTCGTGTCAACACGTTTTCAAAGAGCCAGGGTTGCTGTTACACATCTTCTTATTGGTTTATTGTTCTGTAAAATCATTCTAAATTGAATCTATAGATCTAATAATTGAACCTCATGCTGGAATTGCTTTGTCAAACTATTATTTCACGGTAGAGAATGTTCTTTAAATGCTCGGCTTCATTTTCTCTTTTTTTTTTCAGTTATTATCATCCAAAGTAAAATAAAACACTTGGACCTGATTGCATATCAGTTCTATGAAAACACAGCTCCCAGGAAAACCCTCCATGTTTTACACTTACACAGGAGTCATGACTTTGATACGTTTATGTTAATGTAAGTGAGATTATCATGTATGTTACAGAGATTAGGGTGGACCATGACACGGAATGTGCCAAGTGGTGAATACAAATGAAAGAAAAGATAAAAGCTTTTAATCTGTTAAAGTAGTGATATCACTGATAAAGGAAACTCTCAGTCTCATTTCCTATATACTATATACATTCATTTTAAAGACTCAATCACAATATGTCATTAATGACTTTACGTCCTATGAATAGTGACTACGATTTGAATCCAGGCACAACATTACAAGTAATTGCACTTGTACGGTTATAAGGGAACTGCTTTCAGACATCTGGACATTTTCCTGATATTTTGGATTAAACAGAGGGAGCCATGCACAAGTGGTGCGAACACTTTCCTGTTGCTGTGAACCCGGTCTGACCCAGACAACCTCCTGCCATGTTCACTATACGGGATAGACAAACTCTGAAAAATGTCTGAACCCAATTTTTCCAATTGCTCAGGAACTTTGGGAAGCTTAGTGTCGAGTGTGAAGTTGTTTTAGATACTGCAGGAGGGATTAACGCAGACGAAGCAACCAACCACCACATTCCTGAATGGCTAGAGATTTAGTGCAAAAACAATTCAACAGCATTCCCAGATGTCATCTCCTCATTTTGGCTTGACCTCATGGGGAATAGTTGAACTGCAGCCAGGGCGTTTTCAACCATCCTCTGAGCAATGCTGTCAACTGCTGCCCAGGTATTCTCACCAATGTGGGGGGTGATGAGCACGTTTGGCATAGCCAGGAGAGGATGATCCCTGTTGAACATTAAGGAGGAGAAGTAAGTAAATGTAATTAATTCATCAATAGGGTTTTAGGCTGTAATTTTAGTAGTGTTTGTATATTTTAATTAAACACTGAGGTTTGAGAATTTTACTGAAAACTAGAAAAACTGGGGAAGATGAGCACAATTAGATATGTTGTATATATGCGTACACGTGTTTCTCCTGGCCTCAAGCTGAAGAGCAATAATCACATGTGGTTTAATGAATGAAACGGAATTCATAAAATCCTTCTCATGAAAGCCTTCTGTTCGAGTACATTCGTCTCAGGGTCATGTTTTTTTATGTAATGCTCTTTTAATACAAAGCGATTCTGAGATGGGACCTTGGTAAATGTTCAGGATGAGTCACGTCCAACGCTGTTGCACAAAGCGTTCCAGACTTCGACTACAGCGTCCTGGTCCATCACTAGACCTGAGACAAGCGAAGAACCCTGTAAGGTTAAAGATCAGATTTTCAAGTGTTATCTTCTCATCAAGAGCTGTAGGGAAAGCAAATACTGTAGGGCCTGATCTACTAAAGGTTTGCATTTGTAAAAATGTGTGCAAACTTGATTTCACCAGCAAAAAAACTTGCAAGCTGATTTACTCAGGGTGCGCACTGAGGATTGGGTGCAGAATAAAACCCACTGTCCATTCAGTACGCTACTCTTAATGAATATGCATTATAGGGCGTTTCTATCAAAGTGCACAAAATATTTGGAGGAGTAGATGCAAATTCTTCAATTAAGTGGTTTTGACTTCATCTATATTGTGGTAAGGAGGTGACGGAGAGAACAGGTTTTTTCTGCTCATGTTAATATGGGGATTCACAGAAGCTTGCCTCTTCCACTAACACCTCCATGTTTGCACCTGTTATCATTTACGCAACCATTTTTAGTAGATCACTGTACAAACATGCAATCTGTTGTAACGCACACGCAATTTAGCTCTCTTTATTAGGGATCTTAGTTGATCCAGCCCGTAGTTGTCACCTCTGCTGATGTTGATCCGTGTTGCTTCTGGTTTCATGAGTGACAGCTCTCTGTGGCTGATGAGGCCCGGCGTGTCGGGTGTCAGGGAGATGGCGAGCACGACAAAGTCTGCCCTCGTCAGCAAGTCGTCCAGCCTCCGGCAATACGTCGCTCCCAACGCCTGCTCATCCTCCGCACTCCTGAACATTGGTAAAGTGAACAAGAATGAGCAGAGACACTGTCACACTGGTTCCTCACTTTAACGCTCTTCTCCATTACCTCCACCATGATTTAACCCCTTTCTGATGGTTTATCTAGGAGCCAGATCACAGAAGAACAATTGTAGGAATTTTCACGAAAATTGGGATTCATACTTCCTGCTCTTTTGTGAATGTACTTCCTCCTTGCTACATTCTGTTACAGTCACAACAGGTAGTTATAGATATTGGGTCTTTTTAAGTCTGCACATTCATAAACCATAATATAATAAGAGGTATTATATTCCTATTCATCTTAAGAACACCCTCACCTTGTTCTTGAGAATAGATTGTATGTACGTTTACACTGAGAAGTGGACTTTTACCTTCTGGTCCTGTTATGATACAGGATCTTCATGTCAACTCCTCTCAGGCTTCTGGGTAAAATTGTATCTTAAGCTGTTTTAAGACCTATGAGAAAAAAAAAAAACTTACATCTCATATTTTGTTCATTTATTTTTTACATTTTCCTAGTATTTGTTAATAAAACGACTGAACTACCACTGCTGCTGTACGGTTCTGCATCTTTGAATGTGTGTCACTGCTTTTGTCCAGGATATGAATGATCTAATGCACCACAGAAATAATATATACTAATGCCTGCTAAGTGAGGATCTGACTCACCCGCTAACAAAGCCAAGTAGACTAAGCTATAGAAGGAGGAGGCCCTTAAAGAGATAGGAGCTAAGTGTGTCTAACAGAAGCTGAACGTTGGACCAGCAGCAAAGGACAGTCTGAGGAAAGTTATGTGTTATCTGAACACTAGAGTAATAATCGAAGTTAAAATGATTAACCTGAATATGAGCAGAATATGTCTCTTTGATTAAATAATGATTAACTCTCTCGCATATTTTGTCTGAATACAAAGTTTAGGCAGGTCTTGGTATTGGACAATAGGACATGGAACATTTAACCTTACACTCAACAATCCTGCGTGCGGATGCCAGAAGTAGAGCCATGGCCATATCAGCAGTGGAGTTGCTGACCGCACCAGGAGTGTTGGTCACCTTCACCCCTCGACTGGTGATTAATGGTACATCCAGGTGGTCAGTGCCTGCCCCTCCATTGGATACCACCTTCAGCGAGGGGAGCCAACTAATCAGGCAGTGGTCAGCTGCAGGGCGGCTCCAGACAAACAGGGCCTAGATTTTAGGACCATGCAGCTGAGCATTTGTAGAAACTCTGTTCTGGAGATGATTTGATAGAGATGCTTCAACACGTCACTGAGTCTATCAAGTAAACTTTGGTTGACCCCTTCCTCTGAGACCAGAGCCCAGGGTTTCTCCGTCTCCATTACCTGGACAGGTCAAAGAAAAAAAGATGACGGCAAATACAACAATTTGGTATTTTTCAATGTCACAGAGGAGAAGTGATGCAGAGTTCGGCACACACAAAAAACTAAAGCTATTGCTCTGGTTGTGTATTTAATCCCTGGGTTTCCATTATCTCGATGCCAGTTTGTCTTGTCAGATCATTGTCAGCGTTCCAGTTTTTTTCCTCGTGTTAACCCTGGTTTTTGACCAATTGTTTTTTAACATTGCCTTTGGGCATCTGTGTTTGGACAACTCTGCCTTCCAATGTTCACAACCTGTTTTTATGGATTAAAACAATTTTTCCAACGCCCACAGATAAACTTTAGTTACGGTGAGACAAAGTGCCATAATTGATATCATTACCCTAACACTACCATATAATTAAATGATAATGGAATTTTAATAAGATGTTCAAAAACAGGTTTTACTAGCAATAACATATCCCTTTAGTTCCACTTTTTAAAAAGGGTATTACAACTGCACTTTATTTAATTTTCATGACTAAATAACTGAACATGTGAGTTCATTTAATGAAACTCAAATTAAACCAAAGGGCCTTGACATCAACAGAGTAAGTGTGAAGCACCTTCTTTAATATGATACACCTAAACCACAGCTTGGCAATTAGCTTAATTTTTAGAATTTAGGAACATCTTGTCACATAAATTCAATAATACACTATGCACCAAAATACATTGGAAATATCAGACGAACTTCACTTGAATTTTCAGAAAGGTACTTGAACAGCATGTACTCTGCATTCTATCTGTACGGTGCCTAGCAACAGACGAGAAGAAACTGTTCTTCCACTGTGGTTTGTATAACATCCTTGGAGGGCTGTATTCAATAACTGAACTCATAACCTCTCTGAAGTGATGGTTTCTCAGTTCTCTTTTGCAAGGCGTCTGATGTCTGATGGTAGTAATGCTTTTTGCAGCTTGCAGTTCATTTCCCAGTCTTGAGGAGTATCAAGTCCGGAACTCTGCTAAAGGTTGATTATTGTATCCAAGCACCTTCATTCTTGAAACTAGACATGAGAATTACCACCAGTTTTCTCTCTAAAACAGATACAAATTCAAATGAAGGGTGGTATTATAGTTTATTTCAAGTTATAGCTACGTACTGACACTTTTTCTTTAATTAAAAACAATTATAAACTCAAAGTGAGTGTGAGTGGGTGACGTCTGAGCCTCTTCCTCCTCCTCTTTACTCTAGCGCTGCATGACCTTATCATATTTTGAATTGAGATTGCATTTCAAATGGATAATTAGGTTTGTGTTGTTGTTGCCAGAGTTGACAAACACATCACATATGCATTTATGGAGCCATAGTTTCGCATTGCTGTGGCTGGCAGAAGTAGAAGTAGTCCCTACCAACCTGTGGCTAATAAGTCTTGTTCATTGTGAAGTCACTCTTTACTCTCACGGGAAACACATTTACCCAAATAACTGAGGGGTGTAACAACTAATGTATATGGGTGTAAACACTTGAACAGACACGTTGGAGATCAGAACTATGACCATTTGAGTATCGATCCGCACACATCTACTTAGCTGCATGTTTCCAGTTGTACAGACGCTCACGTTTGGCCTTTTCATTAAACTGCACTGACACAACCCTTTACTTCATCAAAGAAAACATAAAACCGTTTCTGCAATGTTACTTATTTATATTTCTTGATAGTAGCTATGACGCATTTGTCAGCGATGACACTCAACAGCCACATGCGTGTTGTGTTCAGCGTGACCTGGCGGGCATTCAGCCAGAAGAGACCCGTCTTCTATTTTGAGTTATTTTATTCTATTGCAAAAAAAAGGTAATTGCAGTCATTCATTTTCTGTCCTTTTTTCTGAGAAGCTCTTTGTGTTCATGAAATGCAGAAATCGAATGGCCTCATGGGGGCACGTAGCTGGAAATCATTGAGCATTGCAGATGAATGATTGAGTGGAAACCTCACACACTGTCGGCTCCAGAGATGTAGCAAACATTGAACTGTAGCTTTCACATCAACACAGTATTTCAGTGCTTTGTAAAGCAAATATCTCAACAGTTAAGGCTGTATTTAAGCTTTAGTATCTACATATCTACATATTATCTTTTAACAGCTGGTGTGTTGTTGCTGTAGATCACAGGGAGAATAGTGGAGCTTTGTGAGAGGCAGACGAGGCTTCAGGGACAAGACAGTCGCCCTCCTCCCTGCTGTCGTCACCCTGCCTCATGTTTCTGTCAGCTCAGATTGTGTAGGGGCTCATCAGTGTTATGGAAGAGCGGAAGGTCCACAGAGTCAGACACCTTTTGTTATCTTGGGAATTGAACTTGTGGGGCTGTGAGACTTTGGTGACAGAGTGCATGAGGCCAACAGGGGCAATCTGCATGGGGAGTTTGCTTTATGACAGATGCTCCTGCTGTGGCTTCAACGAGTTCAGAGAATTATTATTCTAATGATTAATTCTTATTATATTGTATTGTATTATCTATAGACAAGAGGGATGTCTAAGAAGGACAGACTTTGTGAAAGGATTTTTGCATATTATACATTATACGTGTGCAGATATGTATAGTAGGTTTCAAATTGTTGTTGTCACTTTGATAGACTGTTACAATTTATTTAAAGGCGACTTCCAACAAGACGAATCTCAAAGTCGTCAGATCGCCGTGAAGTACGAACAACTCGACCATGACTCTTGCAGTCATTGTGAGTTCATACGAAACGAATGCAAAGCAACAAGGGGTCTCACACACAACCTTTCTTTCAACTCTGATTAAACTGTTCAATCACCAAAACAGATATGAGAAGAGACACAGTGAACCCGACTGATTCTCCTGCTCCACCGTCAAGCTGGAGAAGACGTGAAATGCTTCAGTGGACATCACTGTTGCTAAGAATAGAGAAAAACTTTTTCCTGTCTGAAACCGAACCAAGCCTGAGGAAAACCAAACCCAACCTGAACCCGACAGACTTCTGTTTTATACCGTCTGAACCCAAACCGAGCCCGATACAGTTAATATACACCGCCCTGTCCATCACATGCCTGGTTATTGGTTGATGCCCCTGGTAACGTTGATCACGGCCTTGTACCTTCATCCTCGCTCTGACCGGCTTGAGTTGATGCTGACGCAGACTGGAATTCTGATTGGAGTCTGTGATACGTCGCCTTTCTAATCACGTCTTTGCTATAGACCATTGTTCATCGATCGGGGGCTTTTGTCTACAACTTGCAAAACTCATCTGCAACCATCTGTATCAGGCGTAAAATCGTGTAGTGTGAACATGACTTTACATGATAAAAAGTTAAATATAATTCACCTATCCACTCCTGCAAAGTGCAACTTTATGAATCCTTTGTTACTGAATGTGGTCTCATGTTAGGCAGGACCCAAAGTTGCTTAATATCTGAGCACCTGAAAACTGAATGAGGTTGAATAACTTGTTAAGGTTCGTAGCTAATTGCCTTCTTTTTTAATAAGGTTGTCTGGTCAGGCAACCGTGTCGGAGAAATTACATTTTGCTCCTTTTAATTTGCAACGCCCTTCCAATATGTTTTAATCGGAACAAGTTCTGTTTCAAAATGTTGTTTTGTAATTAACACAACTTTGAACACAATTTTCCAAACATAAATATCTGTTAGATCCTAAACATTGAACCCAAAACCACAGTGTTTCCCCAAAACAAAAGACCCACAGCCTCTGGTTTAATTTCCCTCGTTACTTGTTCCTCCGTTAGTTGAGGTGGGTTTATATTAGTCTGGAATTTATTAATGCGCCCAACAACTAAGCCCTTTGGATTCTGCTGCATCTTATATGCATGGTTTGTGAACCTGTGATGCAATCTGTATTAAAAGTGATGAAAATAAGAAGCGTGTCAATTTGTGATCTTCGTGTTTAAGCAAGATGGAAGGAGGGAAAACAGGGGCTGTGTTGTCGTGAAGGGTAAATGATGGAAAAGGGAGCGACGCATGTAATCTACAGATTCCCTGTGCAGAATAATGGTCAAACCAAAGCTTCATGTTATTGTCTCACAAGCTCATTGAGGAGCATTTAAGTGCATCTATGGTGCATCTGTGAGACTTCTAACAGATAAGAGTCAATAATCAGGTTGTGCGCTCATTAACAAGGTGGTGTCGTCAATGTGCAGTCTGTCTGTAGCGTCACCTCTTTTCAGTATTCCTTAAGGAAACAGGTCAATAGTGCTGAAGTTGGTTAATTTGTCTTTCTCCCCGCTGGGTTCAAACCTGCTCCACAGATCATTCAAATTAAAAGACCTTATTGGTCACATGTCCTTATACACTTATACACAGGGTTCAAGCTTTACGAAACTTCATCGTCATGGTAACAATGGAGGAGTTGTGTGCGAGAACGGAAATGTAAGTCTATTTCTCTGGACATTCTCCAGCCTCTTCATACAATCTCTGGAGACTGTCTGAGTGAGCCCATGTGAGAATCCTGCAGAATTATGATTAGCACATTTCTACCACAGGACAGACCCAAAAGGGAAGAAAAACCAAAAGAATACAAATATCTCAGAGACCTTTCTGTCAAAAGAATTCGGGGAGTTTGTATTTAAAAAAACGGTTCAAATTTTGTGATAAACTAACAATTACCCCAATCTCAGAGCCCATCAGGTATGGTCTGATGAAGAATAAGCCTTTGGGGGCAACAGCCAATATGTTGGGACCTCCAATGTATACACAGGATTTTCCAAATTAGAAACAGAAACCAGAAGCTTCACGTCTCAAAATCTTGCCCCTCAACAGATTCTGATTAAGGAGATCAACCTTGACAATCTAACGTTTTTCAAACAAGTGGATATTGTTATATCTTGTTTGCAGGAATTGGTATCAGATGGGGATGGTGTGTTTCTTAATGTCCAATAAGTGGTTACCTCGATGGAATTGTATTTTCCTGACTGGTATCATAAGTTCTCTGGTCATGAAATGTCTTATTCTTTAGGTTATAGTGAGAGGGGGAATGTTGAAGAGTCTCTGGTATACAGACAAATACAAACTTTGTTAGCGTAACAAAGTTTAAATAAAACATAACTTGGTGGTTTGTTGTACTTCTCTATTTGACTCAAGGCTGTTTTAAATTCTGTGGTTTCTTGTGCAGTCGGTTAACAAGTGAAACACACGTATCAGGAGCCAAAGGTTTGTGGTGTAATGATATTGGAATGAGACTAACCTCATGGCTGGAGGCTCTGTCTGGGTGAGTCAGTGAGTTCATCAGAGAAACAGAGACCTGTGGAATAGTTAGTAAAGATCATTGTAAACAAAATGCTAAATGTTGTTTTTCGCTGATTCTCTACTCCGGTTAAGTAGTCGGATTCATGTCCTTTGCTAATTTGTATTCAGGTGATTGTTATTCAGCGGCAGTGCACCACACAAGTTCTCCTGGCACCAACATCATTGCTCCCGATCATACATCATGACAATCTCTGCTGGATACAGCATCAGCTCTTTCTGCCACATCCCAGTTCATTTTTCTCTCTTTCATGTGACACGTCATGGTTTGTTTGCTCTAAACCAAATATTTCATCAGCGCTTGTCAGTGGACCACACTGTGTTGAATCCATTAGTACTCCTGATGCAATGATGCACTTGGCTGGAAAGATCCACTGCTTCGCAAGCCTTAATTTAGCTGTCAGTAGTTAGGACGGACTGAGAGTCGCTCTGTGTAAATACTGGGACTGACTGATGATCTGAAGGCTTAAATCTTAGTAGTAGTGTTTTCACTTAAGAGAAAAGAAGAAATGACATCCTGAAATAAATGGGTGCTATGATTTAAGCAGTACATCACTTTAAAAGGAATAAATTGCGTATCTCTAAAAACATTTTCAGACACACATAATTGTTTTTAATAGAAAAAATATCTAGTGATAATGTTCTGCAGATGGGAAGCAACTTGTTGATGAGGGCGATTAAACTGGGTGGTGCTTGAAAGGATATTTTCCACTCCTTTTTTAAAAAAAAATCTCCACACGACCTTTGTTTTACACCGATTGGACGTGAACATGAGGCGAAGGTTCCTCACTGCCACATGTGGGACCACGCCCTCTGATTTATATCACTGATTAGATCTTGCAGTGCTAACCAAACATAGAGAAACCAATTTAGATCCGCCATTCTTGTTCTAGTTGCTGGTGCATGCTCATTTATGCTCATTAAGAAACAGTAGGCATCTGCAAAGTAAGTTGTGATGTCATTGTTTCCCCAAATGCTCAGTTTACTTGTTCACTTTGTTCTTCGTGGGTTTTGGGTCGTGCTTAGAAACTCCCAGGCCGTGCGCTCTTTTAACATTGAAGTTCTATTCAAACCCCTCTGCTTAAGCTACTGAAACGCTCTTCACACTCAAAAGACAAATGTTCAAATACATTAAAAAGACAGCTGGACATCTTTATTCTGCAGGAAACGTATCGTAGCCTCTGCACATTCAGATGAAGTGACAGAATGGCCTCCCTCTGTTAACCTTCTCAATGTCAGTTTACCCATTTTCTTAAACAAACATGCCATCCAGAGGCCGGGCCTCACTTCGGAACCGACGGGAATATTAGATTTGAAATATTTGCATTTGTTTGCTTTTCTAGTTTTCCTCACGAAGGTGAAAACATATAAGCAGAGTTTTTCCAAATGCCTCTGGGGTGAATTCTAATTAAAACACCTTTCAAAAGTCGTGTCAGGTAATGCTGCACCCACAAGGTTAATCGGTCATATTAAGAAGTGTTCTTCCACATCCATTGACAACTCATTAACACTGACATATAAATAATGTCTTTCACACCTCTTTATGCAAAAGCATGGTCTTTCACTTCAGATTTGCACACTTCATTTTGCAGAGGTTTTTCTCAAAACCAAAAATCACATTTCATTCGTTTCAGCTTCCTGCTCTCGCTGCCTTTGTGCATCTGCTCATGGATTTTTCTTTAGAATATTAAGTCTGTGAAAATTCCTCAACAAATAGAGTGCCAGGTGTAGTGATGATTATTTAATTTGTCCTGCCCTCTTTGTTGGTGTGTTAGCTTTATTAAAAAGTGCAGGCTTTAGTAGTATTAACAATAAATGTAATTTTATTCTAAACGTTTTAAATGAAGCATGAGGCCAGAACATTTTCATAGATTTCATCAGTACACGTGGCATTCTATTAAAATCTATAAGTGCTGCTCTCAACATGCACTGGAAAAAAAGATAGAGAGATTCTGCTCCATGTTCATTCCTTCAGATTTGTCAGCTGCACATTCACTGCTGCCAATCTCCTGATGTGACGCATCCCAAATCTGTTGAATCAGATTAAGATCTGGTGACTAAGGAAGCTCACTGACGCTCATTTTCTTCTCCATGAATCCAGTCCGAGGGAACTTTTGCTTGGTGACACGATGCATTGTGGCAGGCTGCTGCGAGGAGCCATTAGAAGACGGTAAATTGTGGCCACAGACGGATGCACATGGTCAGCAACAATACTCAAGAAGGCTGCAGCACTCCAACGATGATTGATTGGTGTTAACAGGCCCGAAGTGTGCAGAGAAAGATTCTCCAACACAAACAACAACCTGGACTGTTGACACGAAGCAGGTTGAATCCTGGGATTCATGCTTTTAACTCTGATTTAGACAGAATCGTCTGTGTGCTTTTGCAGAAATCCACATTCATCAGACCAGGTATTCTTTTTCTACCTTCAGCCTCGTATTTTATTTCTTGACTGACAGGAGTGGAACCTGGCATGTGACGTTGTTGTCCATCCACCTCAAGGTTTCACTTGTCCTGAGATATTTATTAGCTCCATAAAACGCCCAGTCCATACAAATGGGTGGTGGTATCTGCAGTGTAGACAAGGCCCTAATCATACAATGAAAACTAATTTTACTTAAAATAAGAGACAAATTAAGTGAAGTAGATCATTAGGCGCATGACAGCAGCAGAAAGCCTTGCAGACATCAAAATATATTATTTTTGTTCAAGGACTGTTTTTCATAATAAAACTGCCAAACTTGCTCGTGTAATTTTATTTCAAAATGACCAGAGAGGACCCTTTTGGATGTTTCTCTATCAGAGGATGAAAGAAGACAAAGCTTAAGTTCTAAAATCATTGTTCAATCCTCAGATACTGCCTTGAGCGAACACTCAAAGGCTCGAACAAATACCAGTCAAGCACCTTTTTAAAATAAGCTAGAAGTGTTAGAGCAGACCTTGGAAGTTTTGAGGATCTCAGATGAACGCTCTGAGAGATACAGCCTGGAAGATCCTGGCCACGTGCCTCAGGATGCTACTGCTGTGAGGTTTTTGAGTTTGAGGGTTCAAGCCTTGGTGGATTTTACAGTTCAGCACACAGATGAAACACTGAAGGACTCAAAGAACTGAATAATCCTCCTTTTTTGTCTCGGACCGAATATCTCAGTGTGTTTAAGCATTGGAATTTCTATGCAGGACGTGGGTTTGATACTTTTACACACCAAAGTAAAGGTTGAAAAGCAATCGGAGAGAAGCTGGTCCTTCGGATTCTGATGCCCAGGGGAATCATCAGATGAACAGATATTATTTTATAGTCTAATCATTTTATTAGTGTTTAATTTGTATTTTAAACCATTTTAAATATTGTTTTGTTTATGTTAAGTAGAATTATACAGGAAATATGCAGTGTTTATGATATTGTGGACTTATTATTTTATTGTTGTTATTGCTAGGTAATTTAACTTTATTGCTAAACGATTTCAATATATGTATTTTAGTCTTTGTTTTCTCTATTTGTTTTTCTATGAGGTTTTTAAATAGTTTTGATGCACAAAAATGTGCCCTTATGTCACAGAAAGATAACTAGATCACTCACGATCATAGATAACAGTTCTATAAATAGGTCTGATACATTAACATCCATCAATTATGCCTTAACTATTTAGAAAAAAAAATTCCTGACCAGTATCACAACCTTACCCCAAGTTTCAAGGTATTCAGTCTAGCACTTGTTGCATAATTTTGCTTGCAAACCAACATAGAAATGGACAGGGTTAAAAACTTGTTTATCCTGTATTTTGAATTAGTAGAGAAGTGTGAGAAATTATGTTTGGGTATTTTAAATCCCTGTTCCAGCCTGAAGGAGGCAGGTCTGAGTCTGAACTCGCCCGCTGGGAACAACAGGTCTTGGTTTTAGACCTGAATAAATTATAAGCTTGACCTAGACTGGACATTCAAAATGTCAACACACACACACACACACACATCTTTGTAATTATACCACCTGAGGTTCTATTCCTGTTTAATGCTGACGTACTCTGATTTCCTCGAGACTTTCTCCAAACCCAACATGACCCTGACTGTACCTAAATCTTAACCTAACCCCAAATCATTTATTTTATATGTGGACTTAATTTTGTCCACACAAGGAAGTCAAGTCCCCTTAGTGTGACTCTGTGAACAGATTTAGGTCCCCACAACAGGAGTAATACCAACACCATGCACACCCACCCACACACAATTGGACCACATTGCTGTTGACTCAGAACTCGTCCTCATGTACATTGGTGTTTTTCAAAATGCAGCTTTCCTTTGCTTTTCCTTCCTTACATGCAAACTTTGTTTTATTCACAAAAGAAGATTGTTTCGCACCTTTTCCTTCCCGGATAAAGATGTTAAGAAATCGTTTTCATTGTGAACGGGAGACGAGGAGACCAGAGTCTTTGGCTGTTCGGCACAATGGCGATCAAAAGCAACAGGTTTTACAACAGACAAGTTCAAAAACATTTCTACGGTCTGAAAGAAAAAGCTATTGAAGATCCAGTTTGCGAAATTTCCTCTGAGAGGATTCAGAGTAAGAATAGTCCAGAGCTTTGTGTACAGTTGAATACACTCAATGACGAGAGGCACTTCGCTCTATAAATGTGCTGGCTATTTGTTGGATTGTATTCATGTGTTGAAAGGATCCGAGCAAATTTTTTTGTGAAGGTCACAGTGACAGTTTGATTGTTGGACCATGTGACAGTGACACAGAGTCAAGAGCACTTGCAGAATGCACTTTACAGCACTCAAGATCAAACTCTGTAATATGTAGACTTCTCTACTTGGAGTTCTCACATCAAAAAGAATATGTTTAAATGCATGAAGAGGGACATTATTGATACTCATTGAGACGTGTGAATGGTTTAGGCCACTAAAGCACCATGGTTAAGATTAGGGAAAGGTTGAACATGTTTCTGAAGTTATTGTGAACTTTTTCTGTATTACTCAAGTTTCCTCTCTCACCTTAAACAGAGCCATTACAATATAATGTGTAAATGTGTAAGGTCTTGCAGTTGTATAGAAATATAATTTTTAGAATCATAAACTTGTTTGAAACTAAAAACATTGAAAACATTGTTATATCTGATTGGGATGTAAAAAAAAAAAAGTGCATATATGACGGAGATCACACTGAACACACAATAATTGGAATCAACTTCTCATTAAATTTACTGCAAAGTTTGATTCATTTCAAGTTCATTCAATTAGATGTTGAGGTTTTCATTTGTTTTTGTTCAAAATTGTATTCTTTTGATTTGAAATGAGACAGCAGCATGACTGTTAATATATTAAGTTGACATAACTCATGCAAAACATTTAATCAATTAATAACAATGATATGTGTTATTGAAATTATTATTATTTTTTAATACTTTATAATAAAAGTGATTAATCAAGTAGATACTATTCAAAACATACATTGTAACAAGACAGAACACTAAACTTTGAAGAATAAGTTAAGAATACACCGTATGATAAAAGCCTTCCTGTTTCATTGTGTTAAGTCATCTCATTGTGCATTTCTTTCCCACTTTAACCCTGGAGAGGTTACCTTCAGACTTCTATTTTCTCCCTAGTTTTGCAAGTGAACTTTTCCTGTGACCCGTTCAACTGGCTCAGGTTTTGTATTTTGGATATTCTGGAGTTTTATGCTTTTTCTAGTTACCTCAACTACCATTTTTCAAAAATGAAAAATGACTTAGCCCTCAAGTCGGCTCACAGTTTCGAAGACGTTGTAAGAACTGTTTTTTCTCATCGAAGTGTTTTCAAGAGACTGACAGTTCACAACAGTGAAGTTTTCGGATTTAAGAGAACGTTAACCTTTGCTGACCCATGGCTGTGATTGGCAGCTCAGCACCGTCACTGGGGCTTTAAGCTGTATTCACCCACTGGAGCATAAAATCACTGTTGAGAAAAGAAAAATAAATAAAAGCTGCAGTTCTTTAAACACCGAACACATTTTCTGTTTCTTTTTGCAAATTACTCCAGCATTTCTTAAAAGTGTTTTCATTTTTTTGTTAAACGATGGGGAAGATGGAAGTATAATCTATCAATAAATGTATTGCATGTTTATATTCATGCAACTTTTCACCGCACATCCAGTCCATGACAGTTCAGCGTTTCCATCCCGCAGGCAGAGCAGTGGGTGGTGCAGGGCGACTTTGTTTCTTCACCTCACCGGTTTGGTATTGTGTTTCGATTGTTGAGCAGAGGAGGATGATCAGCGGCGTCCTGCAGGAGGGGCTGATGACCCCTGAGTCAACCTCATCTGTTTCCCCCGGTGGGCAAACACTGCAGGAGCTCGGAGCCGCCCGCCGCTGAGATGCTGTTCATGTATCACCAACAGAAATTCTGCTATCTCGCAGCACTCCACACATCACACTGTAATGAAGGCTGGGGGAAACAGCCACTGTGTCATGTACACCTGTAAGATACGGTGAGAAAGAAATCTGAGCTGATAAAAAAAAAAAAAAACATAATGGGAAAAAACCCTGAAACCTTATGGCTGGGATTTCATTAAACTCTTGACACCGTGAATGGTAAGTATGCAGTGTAGTGATTTCATAGTCATGTATTGCAGCAGCTTCTCCGTGTCGTGTGTGTGTGTGTGTGTGTTGTCAGAGAAAAAGCACAATACCACTAGGTTTTCATCACTCATAGAAAATAACCAGTCAACATATGAGAAACGATACCTCTGGAAAAAAAAAGGAATCAAGGGTCATGTTTTGCATCATGAATCTGAGAAGGTACATTATTCATTGCAAATACTGCTTCAAATGATGATCACTCTGGTAAATATTACTCATAATGCGCTCGTCCTCAGTGCATCAGCCTCACATACACACACAAAAGAAAAGATAAAAGTACAATGCAACTCTACTCCACCGCTGGTTAATGTTCAGTGGCCGCTCGCCCGGATATTATGTGACCTTTAAAGCTTTATGGATCAACCAGTGTGGCACCACTCTGTTCTCAGGCTAGATCCATTACAATACATACGTTTTCATTTCAAAACAGATTTCAAAACGCTCTTTGAACACGTGAGCTTTTTAACGCGTTATCTTTGCAGCCTCGTTGTGAATCGTGGCGGCAGCTGATCGTGGATTATGATTACGCCTAAATTGCTTGTATGCGCAATATGCCTACATATATACTATTACTGACAATACCTCTATCATCACAAGTGTCATTACTGCTCCCTTCATATCTGTCAGACTTTTTCTTTTGCATAAACACTTCAGCAGATTGTCTACTCTGCAGCGGGTTGCTTAGTTACAGAAAATATTACTAGAGAAAGAGAAAACAATGGTGACAATTAGAAGGATTCATTTCCTTGGCCTGACGACGAGGTGGAACTATTTCAGAGTTTTCCTTTCACACATGCACAACACAGCGGGAGGTTCTCTGCACAGACTCGTTCACAAACGCATCAAATCCTCCGCATTATTCTGGTAAGAGGTGGAGCAGCACACAGGCACAGGCGCCGGCTCTTATCACCACAAACTCTCTTGACACCTTTGTCGGCG